>NC_058080.1:688055429-688355429 GCF_014858855.1 Bufo gargarizans | reverse complement strand
CTGTATGGCAAAATCATCAATATTAAAACAATAAAAGGCTTGAGCTACTTCAGTTGTGTGTAATGAATCTAAAATATATGAAAGTCTAAAGTTTATCAGTACATTACAGAAAATAATGAACTTTATCACAATATGCTAATTTTTTTAAAAGGACCTGTAGAAGAATTATAATTTGAATGAATAGGATTGAATGGTTGAGATGATTCACAGCTTCATAGATAGGAAGAAGTGAAGAAAACTTGATGTAATGGTTAGGGGATCAAGTGTAATGGTTGCAAGCCTAAATATTTAGCGAGGACTGAAATAGTAGTGATAATCTTCCACCTCAGTAGCTCTTTTGCTTTCAACAGGTCCACCATGGTTAGAACCAGCCGTTGGGTCTGTAGATATCAAATGTGGAATAGGAGCCCTGGAGTGCAGAGTGTGTTATGTCTATAGCCAAACCTGAAAACGAAGCATTTGCGTGTCGGAATCCGTCAGAGTCCTCCTGACATATGGGAACTGTTTCTTGCCTAAGCCGGGGCAAAACTAATTGATGACAGCCGTATGTCTCTGTTGGCACGGTTCCACGAGGGGGTGGGTGTGTGTGTATGTGCGAGTGTGTCACAGCGTCTGGAAACTGAACAAGACATGGTCCTGAGGCAGTGCAGATCTAGTGAAACCAAAAAAGGGGGCAGCTGCAGTCAATGAACACCGTGGGAGCACCACAACATGATGAAAGACCTCGATTAAACAAGAGGTTCCTGTCGCGGTTACATAGTAATTGTATGAAATAAATCTGTATTTACAGTTTGCGGTAAACAGACAGGGCATTTAGAAGTCATTTACAATGATTAGGTAGAGTTTAGACACATCTAGCTGCCGGAGTGACATAGGAAATCTTTGATCAGGTTTCCACTCTCCATAGATCAAAGGGCACGCCAGACGTTGTTTGCATTCAATGTTTCATTGGCTTTTCATTGCCACTTAGGACTGCGCTGCTCAAGTGTCAAGCGAGTCAAGGGGAAACCGGTCTGTTCTTATCAGTGTAACAAATAGGTCTTACGTTCGCTTCAAAACAAATGTCCGTCCGAGAGAAATAAATGATGTATCCCTGCAAACGTAACAGGCACATCATGGACCGGAATCAGATCATCGCTAGGAAAGATACGTATAAGTGAAGCTGAAATATTACGGGATGTGACAGATAACTTCAGCACGCTGATGTCTAAAGCAACAGAAAATAAGGCCCACCTGAATAGCTGGGGATAGCATTTGTAATAAACCTACCTGAAAGAAAAAGAAACGCAATTCCGAGCTCTATTAGTGAATTGTGAATCTACCGTAACCCTAATCGTTACTCACTTTGATTACTGTAACGCCCTTCTAACTGGATCTTCTTCAACCATCGTGAACACAGCAGCCAGGCGTCTCTCCGTTACTCACTGCTCTAGTGACTGCTTCCTTGTAGAATTATATTCATGGCTCTTCTACTAGTCTACAAAGCTTGACGATACTGCGACGTCATGCAGTCCTGTTCTCATCGCCATCTACCAACTGCTTGAACGCTTTGCTCAAAGATTCACAACTCACCCGCCTTTATTAAATCTTCTTAAAATCACTGGCAGGACTTCTTCTGTGCTGCACCCATTCTGTGAAATTTGCTGAACCCAACATTCACAGCTTTAAAGGCTATGGACACATTCGGGGATTTTTTTATGATTGTATTTTCGGTGAAAAATATTTTTTTCAACTGCCATTTATTAAAAATTTTCAGCTGCTTTTGAGGTACAGGGGTTAAAAAGCAGTCTGTTGGCTCATGTGTAGCCTCATCTCTGATCTCCTGAAGGCTACTTTAAGCCAAATCCTTATCAGTTTGATCTGAGTTTAGCTCTTATGCCCATCCAGTATCCATCCAATAATTGACAAACTTCAGGTTAGATGGGGAGTGTTAGCGAGTTAAAAGTGGGAAATGGATCAAAAGAAAAAAAAAATACTGGAAAATGAATTGGCTGTGGCGTTTAGGCATACCAGTCCTGGGATAAGAGTAATATACCTTGCATTTGCCTATTCATTAAAGGAGTTGTTTAAGATGATAAAAAATTGGGGCACAGGCAGAGGATGGTGTAAAATATCTAGAAAAACAATACTTACCCGCTGAATCTCCTGCCATTCTGGTCTATCCTACTGGACTATGTTTACGTCAGTGTTTGGCAGAAGCCCCCTAAATAAACACCTTGGGGAATGACCCGAATGGTGACGCTGGAACAGCAGGTGATTTAATAGGAAAGTAATGCTTATTTTGTTGCATTACACTGTCCATTGCCTGTGCCCCAATATTTAATATTTAATCTTGGACAACCTTTTTAAAGAGGTATTCCTTCTGCAAAGCCTAGCCACCTCTCCACTTTTATGGGGAGAGAGACCTTCTTGAATTGGATAACGGAGGTCATGGGACCCTCTCTCCTATAGATGTTTTATAGATGTGGGTGTCACATTTATAGTATTTCCTATGGAAAGCACTATTGGATGCCTCACTGTATATGCCTTAAAGGGAGTCTGTCATCTACTGGCCACGATTTAAACGGATTATAAAGCTGTGTTGGACACAAGTACACGATTCTAATGTTATCTTTGCTTCATTTGTGAGAGTCTCCAAAGCGCCAAAAGTCAAGTTTAAAAGATATGCAAATGAGCCACCGCAAGTGCCCAGGCCCCCCCGGTCTTACTCGCACCTAACTCCTCCCCTGTGTAGCCTCCGGCCAGCCCTGTATGCTTGTGATTCTATTTCTGCCAAAATCTGGCGCCTGCGCAGTACACTGCAAATAGTGGACAGAGGCATAGTGAGTTAAGTAACCTCCAGGCACGAAGGTGATGCGCGCAGGTGCTGGTTTTCGGCTGCAGAAAATGAATGATGTCACAAGCAGACAGGGCTGGCCGGAGGATACACAGGGGAGGAGTTAGGTGCGAGTAAGACCGGGGGGGGCCTGGGCACTTGCAGCAAACGAGCAGCCCCTGGGCACTTGTGGTGGCTCATTTGCATATCTTTAAAACTTGGTTTTTGCCGCTTTGGAGACTCTCACAAATGAAACAAAGGTAATATTAGTGTCGTGTACTTGTGTCCAAGACAGCTTTATAATCAGTTTGAATCGTGGCCAGTAGCTGACAGACTACCTTTAAAGAAAAGATAGTAAGCAAGTGAAAGCAGTGCCGCTTCCTTGTTATCTTTACATAACACTCTGCAATGCTGTGAATCGGCGCACTGCGACACTCTAGTAAGACCATTTTAGCTGGACTTTTCAGATGAGTGATTTAGGATCCAAAACCGTTGCCCAGGCAGAGAAGGAGGAGGACAGTGAAGGGGAACAGAACAGTTTGCCCCGAGCAGGCTACATTTCTGTAAATAACCCAGACTCCAGAACAGATAAGAGCTGGTACTAACTGTATGAAGTATAGCAGAAAGCTGGTGTCTGGAGACGTGCACACTGAGCCGACGCTGCCAGTCCAGCAAATGTTTCCTTTCACCAACAGTTAACGCAAGATAAGCAGATGGTCAAAGATGGTCCCGAAGGGAATTACATGGGAAGTGAGAGTGAAACGGGATAACCGCCAGGAAACATGAAATGTGTGGCACAGAACATTGCTGACAAGTTCCTCGACAGCAGCACATTCACAAAGTCAGATTCAGGCCGCCACATGTGTCACTGTTTCCACTGAATGGGCAAAGTCTAATTTTAGCGAACATGGAAAGTTGTAATGAGGACGATAACCACATGACACTGATTTTACTATTGTTTTAGCCTGGAAAACACTTGGAACCTACCAGAGACTTTCAGCTCTGAGCGTGCTGTGCACCTCATCAATCTCCCATGTCTTACAGTTTGCAGATCTTCCAGTCTGCCTGCTGCATGTGGTATAGATCTACAATGGGTGAGCCCTCTGCCCCCTCAGTTTCCAGTGGGTGACAAACTAGATGTCTGATGCTGCATCTTCTGCAACTTTCACATCTACTACTTTGTGTCAGTGCCACTTTAAACAAGAATAAAATTTAAAAATTCACACGTGGTACAGATTTAAAAAAAACATCAACGCCAATTTAGGCAGCTGATTTCTGCCACAGAGTTCTCCCTCTGAAATGGACAGGATGAAAACCGCAGCAAAATCCAAATGTAACTCATGTGGATTTTGATGCAGATTTTCTACAGCAAATGTGGACAAACCCTAAAAGGCATCTGTCTGCAGATACGTACTTATAAAACTGGCTGACCTGTTGCATGTGCAGCTGAAGGCATCTGTGTTGGTCCCATGTTCAATGTGCCCGCATGGCAGAGAAAAAAAAATATGAAGCTTTAATATATGCAAATGAGCTTCTAGGAGCAATGGGGGGGTTCCTGTTGCACTCAGAGGCTCCGCTCTCTCTACAGCTGTTGCGCCATCTGCACTTTAATTGACCGGACCAGGCAGTGAAAACATCATCACACCTGGCCCTGTCAATTAAGGTGGAGAAGTTGTAGAGAGAGCAGAGCCCCCCAGGAGTAATGGCAACTCCCCCGTTGCTCCTAGAGGATCATTTACATATATTAAAACATAATTTTTCTCAGCAATGCGGGCACATATGAACATGGGACCAACACAGATGTCTTCAGCAGCCAAGTGCACATGTAACAGGTCAGCCAGTGTCATAGGGACAAATCTGCTGACAGATGCTTTTGGTTTCAAAGTGTTTTATTTATTCACATTGGTAGAAATCATGAACATCTTACAGCATACATAAATGGTACGGAGACAGATGCTTTTTAATGTCTATAACCAGTGAATTAGAGCTCACAGGATATAGAGAGACTGCAGAAGCAGGATACAAAAGTTTGTTAAAATTTGAGAGTGGAAACAGAAAGCAAGTGTTGGAGGGAAGAGTAATATAGACTGAAAACTCATCTGCGCAAGCGGCTACAGACAAGTCTGCTTACACCGAGTTATGCAGAAACACAGGACTTATTACAGTTTCCCGCTTCCACCATGCACTTTGCAAGTATCGGTAAGATGTGCCACCAATGTCTTATCAATGCAGGTCCAGCCTCTCTAATCAACGCCGATCTCTAGAATGAAGTGGCAGCGGCACTAGGAAAGCTCCATGCCACTTCATCTCTATCGGCTATACTGTGCTTTTTACAAAGACTGCATGGTTAGCACATGACAGGCGATGTCCGCCCCTGTAATACTAGGAAAAAGACAGCTCAGTGGGGATAACAGTGGTCAAACTCAGTCAATGAATCATTGGAGGCATTTCCTAGCGACAGGCCTCCAATGTCTGGGACAACCCCTTTAACGCTAATTTTTAGATTTGTGCAGTACCCTATAACGACCCTGATCATTTACCGGACGATTAAGGTAGGTTCCTTTGGTCTTACCGGCTTAGCACACTCACAAGATATCAATGGGCTAAACAGTCTCAGCTTTACATAGTTTAACATAATTAGACTGCATATACCAATAGATAATACATAAGAAACAGAGAAAAAATAAAAATAACCCCTAACTCAAATTCAGTTTTGTAATTGACTATAAAAGTTTATCAGTTTATTTAGTTTACTTGCAGCCCCCCCAGATTCTTCAAGATATGAAGTTAAAATAAGGACATTGATTTGTAAAAACATTCCCGACAGTAACCTCTCCAGTGAGCGTGACAACTCTGGTTACATAAGAGATTTCCTGCAAAGAGCCCGACTCGGGGGGATAGGAGGAGCCATAGACGTTTTCTGCTATTACAAGATTATTTATTCTCAGATTCCAAGAAGACATCGGGACCAAGTAAGCAGTTTACATCGCAGCTGTAACTTTCTCTTGTGAGAAGGGCGGGAGACTGGACGACTAATTTAGGACTGGCCACGTAAAGGAATCAAGAGTAAACAACCCTGAGATATTCTTTCAGAATCAAAACCTGCAATTCATAGACATAAGCACCTCCACGCGGGGTCTACAGTCCTAGAAATTTCTGTCTTCGGTATACTCAGAAAAATACAAATTCAGAAAGTCGTGCTAATGGGTTCTCTCATTCGTTCAGGATGACCTGTCGGCTCCCCCGACTTGTCTGTTCTAGTAAACACTTTCATTCCCCAAGAAATAACAATTCGGGACTCATCTTTTCTCAGAACTCTAGAATTAGCCATAGCTCTGTCATTCCTCCTGGAAACATCTGAACAAATTGATCAGGCGGAGTAGAAACGGGGTTGTTAGCCTGGTCTAACCCTAGATACAGAGTACAGAGACATGCATGGAAAACTATATGAGGGAAAGACCAAATCTACCTGTGAAGGTAATTCTGGCCATGAGCAGTGCTATCTGACTTGTACTGATGGACATGCGCAGTATTATCACATGGAGTGTGCGCATTACAGGGTATCAAACACCTCTCTGGACTAAGGGCTCTGTTACATAGGCTGATACTGGGCCAATAACGGGCGCCAATCAACCGTATACAAGTCAATCAGTCTTTCACATGAAACAAAATAACAATAACTTTTACAAAGACAGGTGCACTCTGCGGTCTTACTAAGCCCTCATACTGATGTAAAATTGAGAGATTAGCCAACATATCCTACTGTGGAGGACATGCGGGCATCCTCCACTGTATGCATTTTTGTTGGGGATTGCCATCAGCAGCCCCCCGGTATAGATGCGCCACTGCATATGGGGTTGAGCACTTCCTGCTTTTCATTACCACGCCAATTTGTAGTTTATATACAGTCTTTCACATGGCCCAATGCAAAATTAATGGTGGGCGAACAACTGTTATTGAGATCATTTCTCATAGGCGCCTAGGCCATGTGATCGATGAACGTGACGTCACTGGTCTAGGAAGAGCGCCGTAGCCTCTTTAAACAGCTGATCACCGGGGTCGGAGTCGGACCCCCACTAGAGGACAGGTCTTCAATATTAAGCTCTAAAAACAGATGCTCCAAAAATAAAAGCACAACCTGGTTTGCATTATAAGGCGAGTCTAGGCTGCTGGAAAACAGATACTAACCTGACATGTTTACCCTGCTCTTTCAGCATCTTCACCAAATCTGCAATGGGATATTGCGCTTTAGCAGCACACAGACCATAACCTGCAAATAATAAAGAACACATGAATTAGCCAAGGTGCTCTATAAAGGAACCCACGGTGCTTCATTGCTTCATGGTGCCTCAAAATAGGTGGCAGATGCTCTAAGGGGTTGTCCAGCAAGGCAAGAGTTTAGTAAAGTGTACAAAAGTTGCTTAAAAAATAATCTAAGAATCAATACTTTAATACTCTCCTTCCCGGTCGGGTCAAGGCTAATCACTCTGCTAATAACTGGCTGCGGTGGTCACCGCTGTGCCTAGTGATTGGCTGAGAAGGCCTTTACTGCATGACAAGACCGGACCAGTAAAGAGAGACCACCTTGGACAGGTAAGAGTAGAAAATGTCAAAACAGAGGATTGTTAAGGAAAAGTATCAATTGAAAAAAAAAAAAATTTGTAAAAATTTTACCCTGCTGGATAACTCCTTACAGGGGCTGTCCAGGATTTTGATACCGATAGCCTATCCTCAGGAAAGGCCATCAATATTAGAATCGGCAGGGGTCCAGCTTCTTAAACTCCTGCTGATCAGCTGTTCTGTAGTAGCTCCAGCGCCAGAACTACACGGCTCTGTCCATTGTGTAGTAGATGGAGCTTAGAACTGCAGCTCTGCTCTTATTGAAGTGGTTGGGGCAGTATGGGTTGTCGAAATTCTTCAGATCTGAGATTGATGGTCTATCCTGAAGATAGGCTGTCAATATCAAAATCCTGGACAACCCCTTTAAAAGCATGTAGCAGGCAATTTCATTACATTGCCTGGCAGCTCCATCAGTCTGCTATAACCAGCAGCTTTATTCATTACTAGGAGAAGGACCCGGCTTTCTACGGGCATAATTCATGTAATGTTTGTGTTTGTCGTTAAAAGATATCGACAGTATCCCCTATAACAGTGACCCCTACAGCACCCCGCCCCCATAACAGTGACCCCTACAGCACCCCGCCCCCATAACAGTGACCCCGCCCCCATAACAGTGAACTCCACAGCAGTGCCCCCACCTTAACACTGACACACCCCCCCCCCACCACCACCACCACCACCACAGTGCCCCGCCACTTTAAAATGGGACCTCCACAGCAGCCCATCCCCTTAATTTTGACCTTCACAGCAGCCCGCCCCTTTAACCGTGAGTTTCACAGCCCCCTACTCCCTTGACAGTGACCTCCTCAGGGGCCCGACCCTTAACAGTGACCTCCACAATACCCTGCCCCTTTAATGCTAGGACTACACGACAACATGTGTCATGCGACATTTTGTCTCAACAATTTTTATAATGATAGAGTATAGTGTCGAACTTCGACATGTGACATGCGGCGACTGCGACACGACCGTTGCAAAAAATCCGTCCATAGACTATCATTATAAAAATTGTCGCGTGACAAGACACATGTAGCAGTGTAGTTGTGCCCTATGTGTTGCATGACACGTGTCGTCGTGTAGCCCTAGCCTAAAGCTGACCTACAGAAGTGAAGAAAAATGGCTGGGTTATTATAAAAACCTGGAGTAAAACTGGAGACTAAGGGCCTGCGAGCTTCTATTGGCTGATAAGGGACATGTGACTGTGTATGGCAGTTGGGATATGAAGAGAAAGACTTGCAGGCTTGTATTGGCTAATGCAGGCCATATTTGAGGAATATCTCAGGAACGGTACTCACTAGAGAGCTGCGACCCCCACAAGATTTCTTTTCAGGTAGCAAGGGATGGCTATACCAAGTTTAGTTGAAATCGATGGTTGCGTTTTTGAGTGATCGCGGAACATACATACAGTACCATACTGTATGATAGATAGATATAGATAGATAGATAGATATCTATGGGAATGGCTGATGAAAGCTTATATTGTACTATGTCCACCCAAAAGTCATCATTCTATTTTTATTCTATTATTCTACTTTTTCCATCAATCATACAGCATCATGAACTTTATAGGATTTTTCGTTATTACATTTCTCATTTATATATAATACACATGTTTTAAAGTAATTGGGCTGGTGGTAGTAAAGCAGCAGAAGCGGGGGTAGATTTTTGAAGGGACACTAATTTTTAATTACATTTTGTAATGAAAATGTTTTGTTTTTTTTCTTTTTACAACATTGGGGAATCTTATTATTTCAGACCTGCTAGGCCTATGCCTGGTGTAGTTGCTCGGGCAGCTCTGTAAATATACAATGTCACAGGTACTGTACCAGGACAGCCCATTGTGTATTTAAACAGTTAAATGCACATATGAGAAAAGTGTTTAATTTCATAAATAAAGAAAAACTGGAATGGCCCATAAAGGGGATTATTTACTAGGTAGGAAAACATTGCCAATGATAATGCAACATATTCTACAAAATTATTTAAACTATTGTGACTCTCCAATTGATGGCCAACCCATCAACATCTGATCGGCAATGGTCCAACACCTCACACAACCCCCATCCCAATCATCTCTCAGGGTAGAATCGGCACCAAATCTAAACAGCTCCGACCATTGTGTAGTGGATAGACCTGGGTACTGCAGTGCTGCTCCCATTCACTACAACTTTGTCCATTACACAGTGGATGCAACAGTGCAGTATCAGAACCTGAGCTACAGCAGACCAGCTGATAAGCAGGGGTGCTGAGGATAGTCCATAATAGTAAAATCCTAAAAAAAAAAAAAAACTTTAAAGGCTATGTACACCTTTAGGGGCAATTTTTTTTTTATTATTATTATTGCATTGTTCTTATTTTGAAAATAATTTTTTCAATTGGTCTTTATTAAAAATTTGGAACCAGCCTTGAGTTTATCTAGTAGCAGGATCTGAATTTTCACTCTTTTCCATCAGGCAGCTCAGCTAATGGCTCCTTATCTCTGATCTCCTAAACACTCATAGCTCAGTTCTTATCTTACTAATAAGAATGTGGCTTAAAGACCTTTTAGTAATTTAGAGATTAGGTTTATTAGGGGATGGCACAAAGTGAAAGTAAAATGTATGAATCACACAGCTGGAAAAACAGTTAACCCTTTGTAAATATAAGGTACAATTCCTGTTCAGATATTTTACCCTCTAGCGCTGCAAAATCCAGGACACAAGTGAGTAGAAATAGTCCACACAATGAAATAGGGAAAAAGGATTGCGCTGCAGGAGAGTATGCTTAATAATTAAAGTCCAAAAGTTATTTGTGTTATATTGTCTATTGTTCATCCATACACATCAAACACAGCTGCGGTGTGGAAATCTGAAATAAAATAGAAACCGCACTATGGTGTAGTAGCTTCTCAAAAGGAGTGTCACCTGATAACAGGTTATACTCACAAGACAAGTTTTGGAGCAAGTTACACCAAAACTTGCGAAATTTGCGTTCTTTGTGAGTATAATAAATCCTTTTTATTCAACACTGTGGTACGTACTTCACTATTGGTTGACATCTTTTCTCCGAGACCTCGAAGAGTGTGGAGTTCGGTGATATCCTGCTTAAGTGGTGCTCATTTTGGGATCTTGCTTGTGCAAGATTTCACATAAGCGGTAAAGCACCCTGTCCGTCCGTGTGGTCTAGTGAACGACATCCAAGGTGTGCAGCTCCTGGGTGGATGACAGCGCTGAGCCTGCTTTTTACGCCTAATACCATCTGAGTCTTGTGAGTATAACCTGTTATCAGGTGACACTCCTTTTGAGAAGTTACTACACCATAGTGTGGTTTCTATTTTATTTCAGATTTCCACACCGCAGCTGTGTTTGATGTGTATGGATGAATCTGACTGAAGATTTCCATAGACAATAGAACACAAATAACTTTTGGACTTTAATTATTAAGCATACTCTCCTGCAGCGCAATCCTTTTTCCCTAGTTAACCCTTTGTGACAGAACGGCAGAATTATTATTTTTTTTTTATAAAACCGTTTGAAAAAAATAATTTTTAACCCAAAATGAGTAAAATGCAATCATTAACAAAAATTGCCCTCAAAGGTGTACACAGCCTTTAAGACACTTGATTCCTCCAAATAACAACTTAGTGAGATTGCATTACCTGGTGTAATGATGATATTATTTGACTCTCGGATCAACTCGACTGCATTGTCTAGATTGATTTCTGTGTGGGTACCAGTGATCTCCATAGGTTTGCCACCAGCAGTAGATGTGGTTCCAAAGCCTCCGAGGATCACATTAGCAAGCGATCTGTTCATGGCCTAATGAAATGAGATTAAGATGTGAAAAAAAAAAAATTATATATATAATATATATATATATATATATATATATATATAACACATACAGTACAGACCAAAAGTTTGGACACCTTCTCATTCAAAGAGTTTTCTTTATTTTCATGACTATGAAAATTGTAGATTCACACTGAAGGCATCAAAACTATGAATTAACACATGTGGAATTATATACATAACAAAAAAGTGTGAAACAACTGAAAATATGTCATATTCTAGGTTCTTCAAAGTAGCCACCTTTCGCTTTGATTACTGCTTTGCACACTCTTGGCATTCTCTTGATGAGCTTCAAGAGGTAGTCACCTGAAATGGTTTTCACTTCACAGGTGTGCCCTGTCAGGTTTAATAAGTGGGATTTCTTGCCTTATAAATGGGGTTGGGACCATCAGTTGCGTTGTGGAGAAGTCAGGTGGATACACAGCTGATAGTCCTACTGAATAGACTGTTAGAATTTGTATTATGGCAAGAAAAAAGCAGCTAAGTAAAGAAAAACGAGTGGCCATCATTACTTTAAGAAATGAAGGTCAGCCAGTCCGAAAAATTGGGAAAAATTTGAAAGTGTCCCCAAGTGCAGTCACAAAAACCATCAAGCGCTACAAAGAAACTGGCTCACATGCGGACCGCCCCAGGAAAGGAAGACCAAGAGTCACCTCTGCTGCGGAGGATAAGCCTCAGAAATCGCAGGTTAACAGCAGCTCAGATTAGAGACCAGGTCAATGCCACACAGAGTTCTAGCAGCAGACACATCTCTAGAACAACTGTTAAGAGGAGACTGTGTGAATCAGGTCTTCATGGTAGAATATCTTCTAGGAAACCACTGCTAAGGACAGGCAACAAGCAGAAGAGACTTGTTTGGGCTAAAGAACACAAGGAATGGACATTAGACCAGTGGAAATCTGTGCTTTGGTCTGACGAGTCCAAAGTTGAGATCTTTGGTTCCAACCATCGCGTCTTTGTGCAACGCAGAAAAGGTGAACGGATGGACTCTACATGCCTGGTTCCCACCGTGAAGCATGGAGGAGGAGGTGTGATGATGTGGGGGTGCTTTGCTGGTGACACTGTTGGGGATTTATTCAAAATTGACAGCATACTGAACCAGCATGGCTACCACAGCATCTTGCAGCGGCATGCTATTCCATCCGGTTTGCGTTTAGTTGGACCATTATTTATTTTTCAACAGGACAATGACCCCAAACACACCTCCAGGGTGAAGGCAAAAGGGCCAACAAGTGCTAAGCATCTCTGGGAACTCCTTTAAGACTGTTGGAAGACCATTTCAGGTGACTACCTCTTGAAGCTCATCAAGAGAATGCCAAGAGTGTGCAAAGCAGTAATCCATGCAAAAGGTGGCTACTTTGAAGAACCTAGAATATTACATATTTTCAGTTGTTTCGCACTTTTTTGTTATGTATATAATTCCACATGTGTTAATTCATAGTTTTGATGCCTTCCGTGTGAATCTACAATTTTCATAGTCATGAAAATAAAGAAAACTCTTTGAAAGAGAAGGTGTGTCCAAACTTTTGGTCTGTACTGAATATATTACACACTTTACTGAAAAAGGGTGCATTCACACGACCGTACCAATGGATCTGTATCTGTTCCGCAATTTTGCGGAAAAGGTGTGGACCCATTCATTTCAATGGGGCTGCAACAGATGCAGACAGCACACCGTGTGCTGTCAGCATCCGTTGTTCAGTTCCGCGACCGCGCAAAAAATATAGAGCATGTCCTATTCTTGTCCGCAACCGCGGACAAGAATAGGCACTCTATATAGTACGGGCCATGTGTGGTAATCGAGACGAGGAACACACATGGCCGGGATCCACAATTTGCGGACTGCAAAACACTTACGGTCGTGTGAATGTAGCCTAAATATGACAAACCACGCAATCCCTAAAAAACACAAAGGTTACACAAGTAACTAGTAACGTAACACAATACGCCTATTCACAAGCTGAAGATTATACCATCAAATCTGAGGAACAGAAGGATTGTGTTTAGTCTGTGACTAGCAGTCGTAATTGGTATGTCAGGTATGTAGAAGACGATTCTCTCATGATGAAGTCTCCAGTGGCATAAATGGGTATTAACTTGATTTTACTTTGATACAGTTCAAAAGGGGTGAGAATAGACAAAACATTGCAGACGCTAATCTCTCAAAAATTAGACTAAAAAATGGCCCACTCTGCTACAAAGGGACATTTCACAGCTAAACCTTTCTATAAAGATTACATTTAAAGCACATTCTAAAATTCAATACATGGGACTCTGAGACCATATACCTGCCTGCTACTGTCAGCAGTACACAGAAACAACAATCTGTCATCAGTCCTAAAGGGAATGCAACATCAGAAAATGACATTCTTTAAATCCAGTTTTTTATATTAAATATATTTGTAAGATTGTTTTGGTTATTTTTCTTTCATTTTCCATGCCACTACACTTAAAAAAAAATATATATGAAAATCAGTAAGTAAGTGATGGTCACAGGTTATCTACCCTCCCTACCTGCACAATCACCTCTGCACAGATCACAGAGCATGCCCACAACACTCTCCAATAGAAGTCTACGAGTCATCACCACTCTACAGGTTTCTATGGTCCATGAGGCTGCTGGAAAGCATAGGTCTGAATGCTTGTTTCCATCACCCACTACCACCAACTACTAGCAATCTGAAGGCACGGTACAGCCCTGGAAAGCTCTGACTCCTCTAATATTTACGAGGCACAACGCTGTACTTTTACAAGCGGCTTTGATTTATTTTAATCTATTTAGACATAAAATTATAATGGGGCACTAGATTTCCTTAAAAGGGTTATCCCATGAAAATGATTAATCACCTATCCACAGGATCTCTGGGACCTCCTGTGATCAAAGAAAGTGAGGTCCCCGTCCCCTCTATGAATGGAGCAGTAGTACACCTGTCGGCCCACTGCTACATCCAGTTTTGTCAGTCCCATAGCAGTGAAAGGAGTGGTGGACTGTCAGACACACTACCCCTCTATAAAAAGGGAACCCCCTCATTCTCTGGATCTCAGGGGACCCCGGTTGTCAGACCATATAAATCAATTATTTATCATCATTTTTGTGGGATAACCCCTGTAAATGTTCCTCTTTTTAATGCTCTGCTTTGGAAAGCCAGGTCTATTACTACTATACAACTGCCCAAAAGTGTAAAAAAAAGTTAAAACCCAATAATGAACTTTTCTATGCACAATCAAAATCTTTATCACCCTTACATGACAAATCATCAGACTGCCATAATGTATTTTAAATGAGGTCAAGCACACAAAAAAAATTTAGACATTGCGTGCGCGGCAAGTACACATGTGCCAGGCAACTCCAGCTCCGCACAGACACACACTTGCTGTGGCCTCAGACTGACCTGGCAGATTATCTGCTTATACGCATCTAATCACTCCGTGTCTGCATCATCAGACACAAAAGTGCCAAACAGCGCTGGAGTCCCCAGAGGAAGGTCTCCCCAGACACGCACAGCATTGGATAACACAACAACTATGCATCCAGCCTGTCATACGAAATGTTCTCCAAAGAGGAATGCTGGAGCAATCAAAATATTTCGACTGTCACCTCCTCATCTGTAACAGATTATCTCCAGCAGATAATCCTGTACGCTGGGGCCGCTCGCCGACATTATGTAATGTCTGAATGCTGCCCCACTGTGGCGAGACCAGCCTACGACGACAAGACAGCACAGGAGAGTTACTGAATACAGATCACTGCAGGGCACTTTAATATCTATAGTCCAGGAGGAGGTAAGCATGGTGCATCATGAAGACCTAGGCTGCTACCGGGACCCCCTTTCAGCGGTATGGTCTTGGATAGATTTGTCTTTGCGCAAGCTCGAGCACCGCAAGATTACGGCGTTCTGACTTTGTGAGCAAGGAGGAGACTCGTGGATACAGGCGATGCTGGGCTCCTTCACAGGCGGGCATGGCTGGGCTCCAGAGCGCTTAGTGCAGCCCCTTGGGCTCCTTACCAGGCTGATTTACATATATATAAAATAATTTTTTACACTCAATAAAACCACTCAGATATGGGACAGCTATATTGCGGACATGCTAGCGGCGATCTAGCCGTGCATGTCCGCATCTCTATAGGGTAAAAAGAAGTGACAGAATCCCTTTAAGGCTCATCCACACGGGCAGTTTGTGGAACCATTCACTTTAATGGGTCCGCGAAAAACCAGGAATGACTCAGTGTGCATTTTTTTTCCGTATGTCCGCGAGGCGTTCCGCAAAAAAGATAGAACTTGTCCTATTCTGGTCCGTTTTGCGGACAAGAATAGGCATTGTTACTATGGATCCCCCCAAAAAATAGATGCAATATAATGTTAACCATATTTTGGCGGATCTGTGTTTTGCGGACTGCAAAATGCATACGGTCGTGTGCATAAGCCCTTAAAAGGGTTGTCCTCCAGGAGTTTTTTTTGTTTTTCTTTAATTAATCCCGCAAACAGCAGAACATGTGAAGAGTGCAACATTTACTCGCTGCCCAATGCTGCGTTCAGGCTGTCTCCACCCCTAGCGGTAGGCCATTTGCTGGGTCGTATGCACACATCAACGTTGAGGCTAGTCATTGGCTGCAGAGGCAAATGTGAACCCTGTCCGTGCTGGATGTTTACAGCTAGGGACCAGAAGTCCGGTGAAAACAGAGCAGTGGGGAACAGGCAAATATATGTCTTTGACAGGTCCCACTGGGTGGGGAAATTAAAACAAAAATAAAAATCTTTGACAACCCCTTTAAGAACCTTGTGTTTTCCTTGCCAAATTCTGGTGGTCATAATTTTTATTTCAGGAGGACATACTTGCATGAAGCCTTAGTTTTTCTGCAAGAATAACTGTACTTTATTTTGACATTTATAAAATTAAAAAGCAAAAACAAAAAATGGTTTTTATGCCATTCACTAACCACCTAAAATAACTAAACTGGCAGCTTATTACAGCAGTAACCAGTAAGTAAATAGTACGGCTACTTGGTAATAGCTATTCAATAAAATATATTCACACAATAGACATATAGATACTCCAAAGACATACTGATAGGGACCTTAGATTGTGAGCCCCGTTGGGGACAGGAGTGATGCTAATGTCTGCAAAGCGCTGTGGAATATAGCTATAGAAGTGCATAAATATATAAATAATTTTATACTTTTTTCATAGATATTTTAATTAATTTACACTTTTTTAAGTCCCATAATGGGAGTTTACCCTACCAGGCAGCCCTGTCTGCATATGAGCTCAGATCGCGTCACTGGACATCCCTGTGATACAGTCAAAGAGGGATCATTTTGATTAGTGCAATCTGCTTTGATCTCAGTCTACACAGTACCGCCATCATAGCTGAAGTCCTGACCCAGCGCAGGTCTGCTGCAGACTCCTGCCTGCGCTGTGCTACTATGGCGTGGGTTGGAAGGGGTTAAGCTACAATCCTCAATACCGCCTGCCTCCATAAACACCATAAAAGCAAAAGGTACAGTAGACACAAGGTCAATAAAAGCTTTATTACATGGGGTTATCTATTCTAGACATATCCTCTTAGGCCTCTGACAGTCTTTCTCTGGAGGACCCAACACCTCCATGCACTGCACAGGCAGCCTACTGACTTCAATAGGAACCATGTAATGCTTTGTTTTCCCCTGTGGTGGCGCTGCAGGATAATGTAAGACTCTTGATAAGATCCAGCCAGGATCGTTCATTTATGGGGGGGGGGGGGGGACTGAAGTTTTAAGACTTTTACTGGGTGGTATACAGATGCTAGCACGGTCTGCAGTTGGACCACTCTCATAATGGAGGATAACCACAAAGCTCTTACCAATTTTGCAATGTCTTTTTACAAGCAGACACACTTGCAAACTGTAAATCAGTCGTCTGTAATACAAGGAAGAGCGCAGACAGGAGCCTGGACACAAATTACACTGATGGTCTAAATAGAAAACAAACAAACAAAAAAATCTCCTCGGCCCGCCAATAGCAGCTATGACATCAATAGACTTTATGGTCAATTAGCTTCTATGGAATGACTGTTAGTGTGGTCCAGGGTACGAGGGAGGGGGGGTAATATTGGGTAATCCCAGCACGTGGGGGCGGTGACGGTAAACAGAGGGCATTGCCTATCATTAGGTCTTCTCAAAAAGAGTCTGATTTTGTGCATTTCCATAAGCCACGTACGCGCCCTTAATTATTTTGATTTTTACGAGACTTAGCAACTTTTCCGCACAAATCAACCGGTTTAGAAAAATTAGAATTCACCGCGCAGCCATTACATGACTCGGAGGTAAACAAACGTGTTATCTGTACGCTTTAAAGTAAAGCAATTAAAGATGACACTGATTAAAAGCACACAATATGGAAGACAGCCGCAAATTTGATGCAGACCCCCTCAATTTCCTCATTTACATGCTTCCCCTGCCCATCAAGCCACTTCTGACATCAAAGCACGCCGCCGCATTTAACCCCTTAGTCATCAGCCAGGGGAAAGCATTAAAGGCAGCAGATTTACTGGATTCTCTGACTCATTAAAGCTTGCATCAACTCGCTTCTTTGAAATAATAATTATTTTAGGGGCAGGAAAGTTTTTTTTTTCCGCCTGTGTGTGGTTTAAACAGGAAGAGCCCGTTTTACTTCTGAAGCGCTGGCTGCCTCTGGCCCCATCTGGCAACCTCCACCGCTAAACAGACCACAAAGACGACCCTATCATTACAATGGTTTTGACCCCCCAAAAAACAAAAAAACAAAGTAGGACACGTTTGACAGCTTTATCTCTGGTGAGTAAATATATGTACTTAGAATGACGTCAGACAATTGCTATACAGGCAATTCCATGATACACAGTGCATTAGGATACGCGTTGTCCCATGTACTCGTCTGCTCTTCTACTTACCACGCACATGATGTAAGATAGGATTGCTCCAGAGGAACCAATGAGAGCACCAACGATGGTCAGCAAGTTGTTATTCAGCAGGAATCCTTCAGCACACAGGGCCCATCCAGAATAACTGTTCAGCACTGTAATGACCACAGGCATGTCAGCTCCACCAATGGCCGCCGTCAGGGTGACGCCCTGTGACAAACACAAAAAGGACACTGACTGATGGTGTATCCTAAATCTGATAGGTGGGGTCAGACTCTCGGCACCCCCACCAATTAGCCATATAAAATGGCCTCTACAAAGTTAACCAGACATGGTTCCGAGTTCAGTAGCCGTTGTGACTGAACAAGGCGCTCAGGTAAACGTAGCTGCCTCCTGACAGCTTACCAAGCATGGCGCCGTACATTGTATAGTGGCCGAGATTGGTATTGCAGCTATTCATGTGAATGGGGCTGAGCTGCACCTAGGCAGATGAACACCACTTTAATGGCATAGTGTAGGCTGCGAGAAGCTACTGAATCTTTCCAGAAGATAGGTCATCAGTAAAAGTATGGTGTATTTCTTGGCAAAAAAATGAAGGGGAAGAAGCACTCAGTGGAGAGCCAGTGCCCCTTCAAATAGCTGAGGGTGCAGAGAGTCCCTACCAACCCTATACTGATGGCCTATTGTAACGATAGCATCTGCCTGTGTCTATTGTGGTCATCAGAAAAAGTCACGTATTGCTGCACTGGGGGCTGAAGTATCCATAAGTTCAACCAAAGTCTGCTCTAATGTGCTGTAAAGAGAATCTCCACCTTGTCATTTCTGGGTCCAACATTTTGTGCCGACTATAGGGGGCTGAGTTCCAATTCATACTGGAGGGTGATGCCAAGTCCTCCACAGACTGCAAATTTTTGAAAGATTTACACAAAAGGGGTTGTCCCAGACTAGGGGAAAGTGGGGCACAAGCAAAGGATGGTGTAAAATAAGACAATAAGCATTACTTACCTGTTAAATCACCAACGCACCATGCCACCGCTCTTCCGTTCTCCCTGCCGGTCTCTTTACGGGGCTTGCAGCGCCGACATCACATCGACATTTGATCACAGCAGTCAACTGAGGCTGATCACGAGTGTTTGACATGACGCCACTGCTGCAGCCCTGTAAACGGAGATCGGGGGTAGAACCGGAACAGCAGCCCTGACGCAGCAGGCAATTCAACAGACAAGTAATGTATATTTAGTTATTTTACACCCTCCACCTACCTGTACCCAACTTTTTGCTAATCTTGGATAGTCCTTGTCAATGTGGTGCTTAGTCCTAAACATCTACAGAATTTTAATTTTCATATAACCATGACTTTATCTCTTTCCCACTATATTAACTCCACAAAATTGCCTTGTAGTACTTTTCTGCCTTCAGTTCAATGGCAATTATTTCTTGGCTTGAAGTCCAGCATTAACAGACAGAGTGTATGAAGGTTAAGCTTCCTGGGAAACCAGACTGTCAAACATGACTAGGCTTAGGTCTCCCAAACAGCAGGATGACTATTCGTCCACACATCTGGTCACCTGAAGGCAGAGCAGTCAGTCGTGACCTACCATAACAGCAGAGAGGGCGGACACAGAGCCCAGGCATGTCATGCCGGTCGTGTAGCTTGGGTCCAGCATGTATGGGATCATACCACCAACACTGGCAGCAAGTAAACCAGCATTCAACGCATGTCTTCCTGGCAGCAGCAGGGGAGCAGAGTTGAGGACACCTGGCAAAGAAAAGAAGCGGCAATGTTACCCAGCGGAGTATGGATAGGTCCTTACATGCAAAAAGTACTAATTCTCCCAGCACTGAGCACATCTGCCATCTTGTGCCTCAAGCCCAGTATTAATACAAGACTTCCTTCACACGATCATATTTATTTTGCAGTCTGCAAATTGTGGACCCACAAAATACGGATTCCATCTCTGTTGCATCCGCATTTTCTGCAGACATATTGACTTCACTAGGTCTGTGGTCCACATTTTGCTGCCATGTATAGGACATGTTCCACATTTCTGCGCAACAGACATACAGGTCCTTCTCAAAAAAATTTCATATTGTGATGAAGTTCATTATTTTCTGTAATGTACTGATAAACATTAGACTTTCATATATTTTAGATTCATTACACACAACTGAAGTAGTTCAAGCCTTTTATTGTTTTAATATTGATGATTTTGGCATACAGCTCATGAAAACCCCAAATTCCTATCTAAAAAAAATTAGCATATTTCATCCGACCAATAAAAGAAAAGTGTTTTTAATACAAAAAACGTCAACCTTCAAATAATTATGTTCAGTTATGCACTCAATACTTGGTCGGGAATCCTTTTGCAGAAATGACTGCTTCAATGCGGCGTGGCATGGAGGCAATCAGCCTGTGGCACTGCTGAGGTGTTATGGAGGCCCAGGATGCTTCGATAGCGGCCTTAAGCTCATCCAGAGTGTTGGGTCTTGCGTCTCTCAACTTTCTCTTCCCAATATCCCACAGATTCTCTATGGGGTTCAGGTCAGGAGAGTTGGCAGGCCAATTGAGCACAGTAATACCATGGTCAGTAAACCATTTACCAGTGGTTTTGGCACTGTGAGCAGGTGCCTGGTCGTGCTGAAAAATGAAATCTTCATCTCCATAAATCTTTTCAGCAGATGGAAGCATGAAGTGCTCCAAAATCTCCTGATAGCTAGCTGCATTGACCCTGCCCTTGATAAAACACAGTGGACCAACACCAGCAGCTGACATGGCACCCCAGACCATCACTGACTGTGGGTACTTGACACTGGACTTCAGGCATTTTGGCATTTCCCTCTCCCCAGTCTTCCTCCAGACTCTGGCACCTTGATTTCCGAATGACATGCAACAGTCCAGTGCTGCTTCTCTGTAGCCCAGGTCAGGCGCTTCTGCCGCTGTTTCTGGTTCAAAAGTGGCTTGACCTGGGGAATGCGGCACCTGTAGCCCATTTCCTGCACACGCCTGTACACGGTGGCTCTGGATGTTTCTACTCCAGACTCAGTCCACTGCTTCCGCAGGTCCCCCAAGGTCTGGAATCGGTCCTTCTCCACAATCTTCCTCAGGGTCCGGTCACCTCTTCTCGTTGTGCAGCGTTTTCTGCCACACTTTTTCCTTCCCACAGACTTCCCACTGAGGTGCCTTGATACAGCACTCTGGGAACAGCCTATTCGTTCAGAAATTTCTTTCTGTGTCTTACCCTCTTGCTTGAGGGTGTCAATGATGGCCTTCTGGACAGCAGTCAGGTCGGCAGTCTTACCCATGATTGCGGTTTTGAGTAATGAACCAGGCTGGGAGTTTTTAAAAGCCTCAGGAATCTTTTGCAGGTGTTTAGAGTTAATTAGTTGATTCAGATGATTAGGTTAATAGCTCGTTTAGAGAACCTTTTCATGATATGCTAATTTTTTGAGATAGGAATTTTGGGTTTTCATGAGCTGTATGCCAAAATCATCAATATTAAAACAATAAAAGGCTTGAACTACTTCAGTTGTGTGTAATGAATCTAAAATATATGAAAGTCTAATGTTTATCAGTACATTACAGAAAATAATGAACTTTATCACAATATGCTAATTCTTTTAGAAGGACCTGTATGTCCTTTCAGCGAAAAGATAGAATATGTCCGCAAAATGTGGACCATGGACCCATTAAAGCAAATGGGTCCACCAAAAAAATAAAATAAAATGCAGATGGCAGAACGCAAAACGGATATGGTCGTGTGCATGAGCCTAATTGTGACTTCTGAACTACTAATCCAGTAACACTTCTGCCATCTAGTGATTCAGGCCTAACATTAAAATAATAGTGAGCCTCTGGACTACTAATCCAGCAACACAGCTGAGGATAAATATTCAGACCTTTTCCAGTATATGGGATTTGGAGCAATGAATTTATTGTGATGTTCAGTACAGATGGAATTTAAAAATAAAATTATACCCCAAATAAAGTTATGGAAAAGTCAACTTCTGCGCTTTTCATACCTCTAGAGTCTGCGTGTCCTCTCTGCAAACATGGTCTCTTCTAATGCCGGTGCCCGCCTCAGTCAGTGCATCTGCATTTATGAGATGGCATCATGGAGGAGTACGGTATATGCTCCCCTGTAGCTGCCATCCTATCAGACGCCTCAAAATGGTCTTTAAAAATTTGAAAATGCATCTAATTGGTCACCATGAACCAGCAGCATGTAGTCATCTAATAAGAGAATCTGGCCCAAAGACAGATCCCCTGACATCATAGAGGGGACATTATGGAAAGCCACTCGGCATCATTGACCCTGCCCAGCTATGCATTAAACAGCTGACCATTGATGTGTTTTGCCGTGTCCATAGGAGGTATTACACAATTTACACCTCTGATGAATGCCACTGCAATGCCAGTACACCACAAAAACTAAATGGGCATCAATTTAAATGGTAATCTACAGATACCTTTGATATATGTGCTGGAACTTTACAAATATGGCACAATGTTTTCTGGTTGGGGGCCACATTGTCAGACTGAACCAACCCCAAGAGCTGAAAATAAAACTTAAAGGGGTCTTAACAACTTAAATATAGTACATACCATAGATGTCTGGTTACACTTTCAGGACTCCCATCTAATGGGAGAATACATGGAAAAAACATGTGAGCAGCCCCAAGATATAGACATACATGTCTATTACCAGATGTTTTGGGGGCCACCAGGTTGTGCACCCCGGTCTGCAGCACATCCAACCTGCTGCCACTGTATTATATCCATTTTTATGTAGTAAGCAAAAAAGTACTACTGGCTTCACTGAAGTTGTGAGGAGTATAGTAACATAGTATATAAGGCCGAAAAAAAACAATTTGTCCATCCGGTTCAGCCTGTTATCCCGCAAGGATAAAATGTTTTCTGCTTAAAACCCGCCACACATCAAAGAAATGTAAAGCCTACGCCAAGAGGTAATAACCCAGCTCAGCAGGCTGAGCGCAGTCTTTGGGGAAGGGTTATTTAATATGATTTGGCAGAATAGAATAGTAGGACACAAGCCCTGGACAGAGATGTATGCGAGCTGAGGCCCCTGATCTGCGAGATGTGTATCTTTTACTTAATTGATGAGCTTAATACAAGCCGTTATCAAAGTTTTATGCTAACAGAGCAGCTCGCCGTCTGCCAAGAAGCTGTAGCTGGACCAAAAATATTCAGCAAGATCTTGGAACAATTTAGAAGGGCCATTATCGATTATTGTACAGATTACATAACAGGCAGGCCTATTTCTACAGACGCCGGGTTCACTGGCCAGTCAGTCCTAGCGTAAAAGCCATTTCCAATAGTCGTATGGTAAAGAGTGTTGGTCGTAATTCACCCTGCAGTATCCGAAGACGCCACAAAAGTATTAAGAGGTGCCTGCGCATTAATAAATGTATGCATCTTAAGCTGTCCGTGCGCCAGAGAAGTAATCTATTACAGCAAAGAGCTAGAGTCGATTTCTGGCATAATGTGCATCCGTTTTCAGACGCACACGTGGCCTGCCTCCTCATGCCAACTCTTCGGTAAAGTGGCGAAGGTGTCAGAAAAGGCTAAAAAGGCGTACATTTTGTGGCAACTTTTCTACACTGGAAAGCTGGCATACAGCGTTAATAAATCTCCCCCTTAATGCCTGGCAGTGCTGATTAAAAATGAAACATGCATTTCTTACCCCAATCAATCCATTGCGCCATTTTACAGAAATCAGTGTTTCGAAGGCTAAGTAAATTAGTGCTTAAGGGCACTGAGGGTGGGTTATAGCCATTCGGTGCACCTTAGCTCTTCTGCGTATCTTTGGAAGCAAAGGTGCACAGATTGGCTTGGGCCCGCCCTCAGTGCACTTAGAGTGCTCATTTGCAAATGGATTAAAAGTACCTTTCTTCAGAATGAAGCAACGGATCGCCAAGTGAAAGGTATCATTGCATTCAGCTGAGCTGAATTTACTGGTGACAGATTCCCTTTAGGGCTTGTTCACACGACCGTATGGCTTTCAGTGTTTTGCAGGCCATTTTTAACGGACCCGTTTTTCAGTTTTTTGTTTCAGTAGTGTTTCCGGTTCCATTCCGTTTTTCCGTATGGCATATACAGTATACAGTAATTACATAGAAAAAACTGGGCTGGGCATAATATTGTCAATAGATGGTTCCGCAAAAACTGAACGGATACAGAAGACATACGGAGTACATTCTGCATGCGTTTCATTTTTTGCGGACCCATTGACTTGAATGGAGCCACGGAACGTGATTTGCGATCAATAATAGGACATGTTCTATCTTTGAACGGAAAAACGGAATGCATACGGAGTACATTCAATTTTTTTTGCGGAACCATTGAAATGAATAGTTCCATATACGGACCGTATACGGAACGCAAAAACGTTCGTGTGAACAAGCCCTTAAAGTAGCACTCCCACAAAAATGATTATTCTCTGACCTGCTAGAAAGGTACGTGATGTAAACTGTAGTGAAGGTAATTTTCTTACCAGTGACTGTATTTGTGAGTTATAACCTCCATTCTGATTCTCAGCTGTGTCATGTGACCAACAATCAAACTTTCCAACTGACACAGGAAGTTACTTCTCTATTCATTCCTATGAGACTGACATTGGGGCTCTAATAGGAATACATAGAGAAACTGGCTTCCTGTTCGCACATTAGATGCTGTGTTATTTGGAGAGTGGAGCGTGCTGGTCACATGACACAGCTGAGGATCAGAAGGGAGGCTATAACTCACAAATACAGACACTGGTAAGAAGATTACCTTCACTACAGTTAACATCTGGTATTTTGCCAGTCAGAAAATAAAATTTTTTTGTGGGGGTGGTTATTTAAGCCTCACCTTGAAAACTATAGAAACCCAATCATGCCAAAGATCTGGGTGTTCCATAGTCATCATGTACGTATATTTTGTATGATGTTGCTAACTGGAGGCAGAAAGCATCCCATCTCCGTCACATGAGACATATGGCTGCTATACTTGCTACTTTGCTGGCTTCCCCGGGATAACCTGCTCTATAATAAAGCTGAACTCGATTGACTCGCGCCCTTCTTTATGTTACCATGTTCAAACCCCGCCATACTGACCCAATCACATTTCTGTCTTGTGGTATTAGATCAAATCCCACGGCAGACGGCAGATCTGACCCCGCAAAATCGCTTTGCTATCATAGTCAAAACCAAGAATAAAAGGTTTTGAAGGAAACAGATGGCAGCATTTTGGGGACCACTATACCCAATTAAAGGATTATTTATAGAACTTTCACGTCTGCATTTACATTGCTGGAGAACGCTGGGTGGTGAGAGGAGTGAAGACAGAGCTTTGTATGGTGCCAGGACGCAAAATCTACATACAGCTAACACAAACCAACACAAAGTAAAACACATGTACAGGAAAATTGCTCCCAGATCCCGTTATATACGACACCTGGAGCACCAGTCATTGTTACCAGGAAGCTCGCTGTATATCTGCTTATCTAATAGAGATTATTAAATGTGTCACCCCCTCAAACATATTCTACATTTTTCAAAGCAGCCCCTAAATCCTAATACTATAAACTTACTCAGTTATTCAATAAAATCTATTGGTATAGTGCCACCTGCTGTTTGTTCTTTTCTCAGTTCTTTGTCCACCTCGGTGGACGGACAATGCTCAGTTCCATCCTTCAACCGCCACCAGACCTCCCTGTGAAAGTTACAGGGAGAGAGCTGCAGCGGAAAGGACAAGTCCCTGAGCTGTGATAGGATGAAGCTGCAGCGGAAAGGACAAGCCCCTGAGCTGTAAAAGGGAGAAAGCTACAGCAGAAAGGACACACCCCCTGAGCTTCCAACTTAAAATTAATCTAGCTGAGCATTTGCAGCAATTGATGTGGAGAACTCTGGACCCATGTGAGGTACAGGGCTGGTTCTATCTTTGTTAGAGAGATTGTCATGTATTATATGGTGTCTGATATATTTTTTTTTACATTAATCAAGGGATAACCCCTTCAAAGTAAAACATGACTATTCTGTACATTGTGGGAGGCCATGGGGCACACTCACCTTGAAGTTTTCCGTAGGCCACGAGAGAGCCGCTGAAAGTGACACCGCCAATATACGTGCCGAGGTAAGCCACAATCTTCGTGAGATTGGCAGCTGGATCCGTTGCAAAGTGTGGGTACTCAATCATGTACTCGGCTACACAGGTGAGGACAGCAGCCAGACCGACTAAGCTGTGGAAGGCCGCCACCAGCTGGGGCAGGTCAGAGATCTGGATACGCTTGGCGATGGTCAGACCTGGTAGTGCGAGAACCAAGAAGACATTAGACATTATTGGAGCTGCAGACTGATTCAGGAGGGTCTGTGGAACTGCAATGAGTCGTTAGCAGGTGTGGCTAATAATACACAAATATAATATGACGTAGACCTATAAAGCTCTTGCGTATAACTGAAAGAACAGAGCAGCATGCATCCTTATTCTTGTTGTCGAGGCAATAGAAAGCTGATGCCAGTGTGAACACAGCCTAAGACGACACCCCTGAATCCAGATCAACAGTATAAATCCAGTGGTCAGCCTCAAATTTCTTCAGTAAATACACATCAGATTTTTTTTTCCCGACTTGTATTTTAATCCTTGTGAAAATACCCATAGAGGATATTCGACATGTACTGTAAGTAATAACATCAGGTGATGACCTTATGTGGTCAGCATTTAACACTTGCAGCGCTGTGGGGTCCTGGGTTACAAAACATCAGCATGAAGAACGTGTGTTCTCCCTGTGTTTGCACAGTTTCCTCTCAAGCTGCAAAAAGCAGACTGGCATGTTAATCCCCATCACACTGGCCCTGGTGGACGTGCAGATGGTGACACCCTTTGTACAGAGCCCCAGTATGCGTTAGTGCTATGTCAGGAATAGGAGTAAATAACACTTATGAAAATTGAGTCTCCAAGATGAAGATCTACATAGCCTGCTGCATGGACGGACATGTATACAGTGGTTAACCGATTGTTTATGGCGCATGCACACGACCATATAATCGGGTCCGTGTCTTAGCCACATTTTTTGCAGATTACTTGCGGACCCATTCAATTCTATGGCGCTGCAAAAAATGCAGAAGACAGCACACGGGTGTCATCCGTGTGCTGTCCGCATTTGTGTGGATGTTCCGCAAATTATAGAGCGTGACCTATTATTGCGGACAAAAATAGGCATTTCTACAGTAGGGCCCGAGGAAAGTGTGGGCAGACCGCAAAACAGCAATGGCCGTGTGCATGAATCCTTGATGGTAGTAACTGGCCAGATTTAGATTTAGGGGTGTTACAGTTTTTACTGCAGTCTTTCCAAAATTAAGCCAACATGGCAGAATTGTGCCTCCATTCTTTGTAGAAATGGTGGCAAAAACAACATCATGACCGCCACATGAGAAAAAGCCCTTACTCGCCAAGCCAGTGTCCCCCCAACCAGTGGCTCTACAGGGGTTATAAAACTACAACCCCCAGCATGCAGCTCTCAGGGTGCGCTAGGAGTTGTAGTTTTCCGCTGCAGGAAGGCCACACAGTAGGTAAGACAGATCTCTGCATGCTCATTATAGACTCAGCCTATGGTTAACCCCTGCATAACATACTGGGGCGGCAGCATCGGACTGGAGGTTGATGGTGCTCCACTAAATGGCAGTGTATTAGGGTTTGCATGGAGGCGAAGGTCTTTTCACAACCTCTGCAGATAATATGACTTGACGGCGAGGGCTCGATACTCGTGCGGGAAGCGCACAGCTGCAGGACCTGACAACGTTCTCAGCGTTCTGGATTATTTGCCGATTGAAGATAAAAGGCCTGTTCAGGGATCATGCCATCAAAAGGCACGACATTCCAGCTTTCTACCCAAGAACAAGTCAGCAACATGCCTTGGAGGAAGGGAGGCGTGCGGCAATCGTTTGGAAAAGTTTGTTCCTTCTAAAATAACTCTCCATTACTTCAAAGGAGCAACCGAGACAAGACAGACAATAAAATAATATGTATAATGGAGGAGGGGCAGCACGAACCCCTACAGGACTGCAGGCCCATTATGTAAACCTGTCAGGGTGAATTAATACAGCATTTGTACCGAAAATAACTTTACATCTTGCAGGTCGATCGTGTAAAATGTGCCTCACCTCTACGCAGAGCGGCGGTCATTACACAGGATTTACTAACCAATATCACAATACCGCCTGCCTATTGAGGAGCCCAACCCAAATTGTAAAAACAGCCATATATTAGTCCTCAGACATCAAGGCAGCAGCTGAAGTTTAGCAATTATGTTTGCTTTTTAGAGACATGTCTTTTTATTTTATTTTTCATGTTCTGGTGTGGCAGCCATTTTGTAAATATGTCAACTGGAAGTGCAGCCATTTTTAATTGGTTTCTTAAACACAGCATGCTAACAAAATGATAGCCAGTTTCTGAAAAGTTGGCCCAAACGAGGCCATCAAAATGGCTCTTCTTATTTACAATTTTCCAAAAGTGGCCACCACTACAAAAACTCTGATTTCTCCAAGTAATACAAAAAGACAGCTTTTGCTGTTACTTACCTTTTGGTAATGGCCTTCATCTATAAACCATAGTTAACCAGCTTTAAGCTTTTAAACACTTAGGCGGCATTCACATGACCGTCTGACAGTCATGTCTCTTTTGTGGATCCACAAAACACAGGCACCGGCCATATGCACCCTGCATCACGCTGCGGACTCACCGACTTCAGGGATTCCCATGTGCTTCTATGTCCTTACTGTTGCACCGAAAAAGATAGAACATATCCTCCTAGGCCACATCTTGTGGATTGTGGAGCCACTGAAGTCAATGTGAGGTGCACATGGCCAGTGTCTGTGCTCTGCGGATCTGTGGTCGGCAAAATGGGCATGGCCGTCACCTGGTCGCGTGCATGCGGCCTAAGGCTGAGGCTACACCGACTTGCAGCAGTGCAACATAAGACAGTAATGTTGAGCTACTACATCTCAACCATTCATAGCGACGAAGCTGCAATGCAACCCACAAGTTCCCAACTGTGGGTAGCAAACCAACTCTGTTCAACTTGTACCTTGCAGGGCAGCATTTGCAATCTTAGGACCCATGAACACGACCGTATGTATTTTATACGGATGATGTCCGTGTGCATTCCATATTTTGGGGAACGGAACAGCTTGCCCCTAATAGAACAGTACTTTCCTTGTCCGTAATGTGGACAATAATAGAACATGTTTTTTGTTTTTGTTTTGCGGAAAGGACATATAGGGAAACGGAATGCACACGAGTAACTTATGTTTTTTTTTTTTTGTTTTTTTTTTGCTGACCCATTGAAATGAATGAATACAGTCCGCAAAAAAAAAAAACGTTTGTGTGCTTGAGCCCTTAACGTCACACAGCCCATCAGTCGCCATGTAGCCCTGGCCTAATGCCACTTCTGGAATACACCGGAGGCCAGTGCTAGAGGATATGGAAAGCAAATAACAAATCTCAGCATTGTTTGAATAGCTCTGGTCATGAGTCTACAACTACCAATCAAACTGTAAAAACAGCACAAAGTTGGAAAGATAAAAAATAAAATGATAAAATAGTAAAGTACTTACCAATAGTGCCACCAAGGGCCATAGCTCCTGACATCTGGGCTAACAATTCTGGGTTTGGCTTCAGGGCCCCTAAAGTTGCTGCAATTCCTCCAGCAACTCCTATCATACCCAGTGTGTTACCCAGACGGGCAGTGCCTTGAGTGGAGAGGCCAGCCAGGGCACCGACGCAGCACAAGCCAGAGCCCAGGTACATCATCTGAAACACAGCGACAGCAGAGGCATTAGAATTCACTTTGAACGTCCCACCCTCATGCAATGTAAAGTAAACTGTTGCAGATTGGGCGCCGCAAGTCTGCCACTTCTGAATACGACCTTGTGGATGATGTTCTTATTGGGGTCATGTGGCCAAAGTCACCAGAATAAAAGTTACTATTTTTACTCATTCCTTTAAAAAAAAAAAAAGTCTAGAATTTGCTGAAGCAGCTATTAAAAATCAGCCTGTTACATAAACACACTAATAATATTACGAGGGATGAATCCCGCCATCTGTCTATGAGCCATCTTAGCGGTTTGTACTTGTACACAATACTAAGGTCATGGATTACACTTTTATTATCACATTATTAAATATATGAACCACCTCGTATATGAAAGAAAGCTCCTGGCTCCTTCCCTTGGCACTGCGTGTAACAAATCCCCTGGAGACTGCAAGTAAGACTGGAGGCAATAAAGACTCGAGATCTGGCTTCACGTGTTTACAGGACAGCACAGGGCCCTGCTGACTTCAGAGGCATCTACTAAGAATTTGGGTTGGTTTTTCTAAGGGGGAACAGTTATATCTACAGAGCTCGGCCATGGTCAGAGTTGAAGGAGGGGGATCTGGCCATTAACGACTCCACGTTGCTTTTGAAAAAGATTTCGGACATGTTCAACCTGTGACTGTGTCTACGATGCTCACAAGTATTCCCGTTTGTGTTGGAGAAGTAGAGGGGTGTACACATATACACTCATTCTGTATACCTGTGTATAGATAGTAACTCATGAGGTCAAATAAGCTCTTGTACTACTATTTTGTAAGGTGGCGTCACCGAGTCTAGTACTTTTTGGTAAAGAGAAAAAAAAAAAAAGCTATAGCTAAACAGGTTGTCCCAGGATGACAGCATAGGTGATAAGTGTCTGACTGATGGCACCAAAATCAATTACAGGAACCGGGGTCCCATGTCCCCAGTTTGACTGGAGCTGTAGTCAAGCATGCACACTGCCACTCCATTCAGTGTTGTATAGCAAGGTGTTTGAGTGGTTCTTTCCCCTTTAATTCCCTGTAATGTAGTTGTACAAGCGTACGGCACACTGAAGACCTTTAGGAGGGGCCAGGAGGGTAGAAAACATCTAGCTATGTAACAAAGAGGTTATCTCCACTGAAGACATCAGCATAATGTGTCTTGCTACCATGACCTTTGTATCAAATGTGTGTTGGCCAGGTGTCACGTTGGGAACTGACCAATGGGAGCTCGCTCATTTGTTCGCGATTTTGGTGACTGTTTCTTTTTTTATGCTGTATGTTCTCCTTTGTAGATATATTTTATCATAGTTTAGTAAGTCTATTTAAGTAAGTCTATTATTTCTCAAATCTCAAAGTTATACAAGTGTCTATGGGACTAATGGAAACACCCAAGCGCTGCACTCGCCATCTACAGCAGTCCCATAGACCTTGAATTGAGCACCAGGACACATGTTTGACTACCGCTCCATTCAAACGGGGGACATGCTGCTCATACCCAGGGGTTACAACCACCCTGAAATCTAGTAGCAGTGGTCATGCATGCACACTTGGGGGAAAAAGCACTGGCCTCTCTAGTGGCCTGGACTGTGGGAGCTCACATGGGAATGCATAGCGGCTCCTGTTCACATGGTATCTGTGCTGTAGCGGTCGCCGTAACCCCTGGAAACTAGCAGTGTATAATGCGATGATAAAAGGAATAAAGTCAGCAAAGGAAGGAATATGAACAATCACAATACATTAATAAGTGCCGTGTATTAACTTTGTGTACATAATAAATGCTGTTTACTGAAATGAGACAACCCCTTTAAGTAGGAGTACACTGAACCCAATCTCACATTGCCTCAATAATGGCCCCAGTAACATGGAAACCCTTCATCATTTAAGTTTATGGCATCTCACCAGGACACACCATAACAATATAATCAGTGAAGCTCCGACCTCTGGGACCCCAGTATCTGGAGAACTAAGCAATGGTCCCTTCTGCATTTGTTAATGCTCCCAGGACACTCCATGTGCAGGGTGAGATGAACAGGGCTGAGTTGTAGACCCTGGCACAGCGGGTGGTCAGGAGGGTTGTTGTACTGGGACACTAGTGAAGGGTCTTCAATACATGGATTGCTGAGGATCCAGCCTGTTGGACCACCATTGATCAGTAGGTGATGGCATATGCCATCATTTACCATAGCAGGTAAACCCATTATGTACAAGTTACATACTGAACAACAGTTAAAGGTTAATTGCTGCCAATTACTTATTCTGTATCCAGATCCTTACTAGTTGCAGTCATTAGATAACTTGCCACAAGGATTCAGATTAAGGAGATGTGGCAGGGTGCTCAGGACAGGGCACATGAATGCTGCGCAATACTATAATAAACTGTGTGGAAGACTTACTCGTGCTGTAATATCCCCCCAAAATACGGGAGCTTTCCTTCCACTCCCCCCACTTCTTTGGGGAACGAGAGCTCATAGGAGAGTAGATCAAGGCTCAGAAGGGTTACATATAGCTAAGTGCCTTTAATTGCCATTTAAACCCCCCCAAAAAGCATGAAGCTGAGGACTGCTTTGTGTTTCCCAGAGGCATCGCCATTCTGACCTACAGGCTGTGTCTCATATCAAGGCTAGCCCCTATTCAAGTAAATGAGACTGAGGTGTAATACCAGTCACAGCCCACGGACAGAAGTGGCGCTGTTCACCTAAAAAAGTCCAAATGTAATTACAATTCATAAATGAATACACAGGAAATCGCCTCCTCACCTGCTCAATAGTATATCCACTGTTAAGTGCAGCAGCATATCCCCCAACAAATGTACCCGCGGGGAGCAAGTACAGGTAATTGTATTCCGGAGGATCGGTAGGACGCTTGAACATGTCCAGCATTCTCTGTGTCACCAAGAAACCACCTGCCAAGAAGATGATAAAGAATCAGAAGAGGACATCACTGGATAATGACGAGACGATGAGCAATCAAGCAACTACACTGTCGACCACGTGCCAGTTTACCGACAAGCTAGTCAGCTTTTTATGCAGCCTTGTATATCTAACGTTTTTTTTAAACACCTTCTCAAACCTACTTTGGCTGATTCTAGATCTTTGGGTTGATCGATTACGCTGCACTAGTTATGCAGTGTATAAACACGGTCAGCAGGTGGCAGCCTCACCTGCCGTTTCAGCTCTGATAGAGATGTTTGGACAGGTTTCACCCCACAGGGAAAAGAGTTCTGCTTGTCACTATATTGGGGAGGGAGGAAGCATTGTGATTGGTACTAGATTTGGGAAGGAACAGACGCTTTATTTACACTCGCAAGCTATCGACGGTACATAACAGAAAGTAACCAAGACGTCTTCTGCACTGCCACCTAGTGGAGGAAGCCACACTATTAGTCAATGTCAGACCCTTTAATGGGCCTGGCCACATGACAATTGATTTAGTGGAAAATTCTACAACAAAATCCACAGCGTGTGAATGCCCCCTAAGACTCCCAACACCCGTTCTGATGGCAACTATGAACACCTTTGCTCATTAGAATCACGTCTTCGGCTTTTTCCTGAAGGCCTATATTATCTAAAGCTTGGTATTGCTAGTAGGAATAATCCCGCCAAGCTTTAGCATATTACACACTGCTGCTTTAGATTTTCGGAGTAGAGCTTGGCTCTATTTGTGACAGCCATTTAAAGAATTACTTACACAAAGACAGTGAGTAAGGGAAAAGTAATATCCTGGCATGAGGACAATTTGGCTCAATTAGCTGCTTATATTTTTCCATATTGAATTGATTATTGAAGAATGCCGACGCTGATGCCAATAAAAATCACTTTCTCTGCAGACTGGGACCTCCTTACCCCCCAAAATCCATGTCCTCAGGGAAAGTTCCCACAAAGAAATGATCCAGATGACCATGACAGCGCAAAATGATCCCCATGTATAATGTATTACTTTCCCCAAAAGTACAATCACTCATGTAGACAAAACTAGAACATGAAGGCAATCGTCAAAAGGATTTGCTGATAGTGGCCCAAAATTCCAAAAACCGAATACTTGCTGCAAAAAACTCATTCAGGTGAGCGGAACGGATTTTCAGTCACAGAAAGTTCAGCAACAAATCTGCTGTGTATGAATGCGCCCCAATATAGTGACTACCGGTGATCAGATGTGTGGGGTAACAAAGAGAGCCGTGGTTTACCATCATCATACTGATTGGGAACACTTTACGGGTAAAAGGATACGAGGATTGGAGTTCTCCAGTTCAGCCGCCCTCACCCTGCACGTAATCGTGTGGGCACACCTGCTGTGCCTGAATAATCATAGAACTATGAGGTAACGGCCACACGGTCAGGTTTCTGGAGGCAGTTTTGGAAGCCAAAATCAGGAGTGGGTCATAAAAGGAGAGAAAGTATAAAGGACAGATATGATATGAGCTTCTAAAACCACATCAGGAAACCTGACCATATGGCTGTACCCAAAGGGTGCAATTACCCAGGCGTGTTGGCATGGGCAGGAAGTTAACTGCTAATTGGCATGCGCTTATGGACTTGGTGCAGTCCAGTATTTAGCAGTAAATTGCAAGTGCCATCATTGCTCATGTAATACAGAGTTAGGGCTCCGTTGTTGTTTTGCGGTCCGTTTATCACTGGGTCTTTTGTTCCGTATCAGAGGTTTTTTTTCTCTGATTTAAGTCCTCTTCCATTCCGTAATTGCACAAAACATATTCGTATGGTTTCCGTATTTGTTCAGTTTTTTTGCGGATTGGAACACATGAGCAATATGAGCTTGGCATAGCATTTCTAACGTATGGATCCGCAAAATACGGATGAAACACTGATGTGTTCCGTGTGCGTTCCGTATTTTTTGCGGACCCGCTGACTTCAATAGGGCCTCGGACCGTGAATTGCGAACAAATACTTTGTTGCGGAACGGCCCTGCGGACAAACGGAATGCACACGGAGTAACTTCTGTATTTTCCACGGCCCCATTGAAGTGAATGGAACGGAAGCGGAAAGAAAATACGTTTGTGTGCATGAGCCTTTACGCTGGGTTCAGACCTGAGCGTTGTGAAACGAGCGCTCTGTATGCGCGATTGTACGGGCGTTTACAATCGCGCATACAGAGATAGGGGTGCACACATTGTCGCGCGTTCCCGAATTTCTATGTGCAGGAACGCGCGACAAACGCCCAAAAAAAAGCTCAAGCACTTGATTGAGCGTCGGGCGTTTTACAGCGCGATCGTACGCGCTGTAAAACGCCCAGGTGAGAACCATTCCCATAGGGAATCATTGGTTCTTGCCTGTTGTGCGTTTTACAGCGCGTAGGAACGCGCTGTAAAACGCTCAGGTGTGAACCCAGCCTTACAGAGAGAAGCATTGCAGGTCAGATTTCAGAGTCTAAGAAACATTCTACCATGCCAGAATATTTTTTGCACTGTGAGGGGGAAAAAGATATTCAGGCAGCTATACAGTAAAACATTTGTACCAGCTCCCAGTCCATAGGACACGTCTTTTCCTAAGCATAAGTAGTTTATGTCCATCCCTCTCATTACCTGCAATGTTGATGGAAGACACGAATGCAGCAAGTACAGCAAGGATGTCAGAGGAGCTGGAGGGAAGATAAGAACCCCCCATCAAAGCGAGCCCACCGACAGCAGTCAGACCTGCAAACAACAAGACAATGTCAGTAATAGTCCTATACAGCTCTATACATCCCCTGAGAAAGGGGCAAGGTGCACAAAAAAATAAGAATGTGTCCAAGAAATCATGTTCCTTTCCGACATGTTCATATTAGATGCGCTGGCACCTACAATACTTTTTTTTTTTTATCCGATAAATTTTTATTATTATTTTGTAAAAATATACAATACTTATTAAGACTACATTAATACTGCATGTAAGAGATAAAAGTGTTCTTAGATAATCATGAAAAAAAGTGGCATTTAACAAAAACAAACTAAAAAGTCAATTTTAATTTTGAGTTTTGACCTGCCACTACTAAGTTTTCATAGTGTCCACTAGGTGTCAGCACATAATGAAAGTCCGTAGATGGAGGTCAGTAAAGCCTGACTACTCATGGCAGAGTCTGAAGACAACCATCACCTGGGAATATGCAGTACACATAGCAAACCGCAGAGCAAGCAGAGGATTTACAGCGCTGCAGCAGTGGATAGTGCACTACATTTACTGCTTGTTAATTCGTACAGGAACTGTGTGATGCTACAATTACCCTGTGGAGGCGCTGCAAGAACACTGAACACTGGTTTCAGCATGCCTCCATAGATTATAGCTGATATACTGCAACTGGAAGCCCATGATCAGCTTATCTGGAGGCATTCTTCAAACCTCTCTTCAAAATATAGGCCGATTGTCCCAGGTTCCGCTCGTAGCACCCGCTGCAGGCAGTCTCTGACAATTCCACTGCGGCGGCGGCTATTATATTACATGGAATACAAGGATGCCTCGTGTCCGCCAGAATAAAAACTGCTCGTACAGAGCGTCTGTTCTGGGTAATAGAAGGGGTGGGGTTGCCCCCTGCAGGATGTTCAGAGATGCTCAGGGGATGTCTTGAGCACAGTTTTCCCATTCCCATGTGGCGTTCACAGGGGTCATCTATGATTACAATATACCTTAATAGTGGCTATAGACAGGGGTCGACCTGAGACCACACCAATTTATATACACTATGCTATGGGTAGGCAACCTCCGGCACGCCCAAGTGTTGTGACACCAACTCCCAGCATGCACACTTGCTCTGCTCTTCTCATAACTCCCATAGAAATGAATGGAGCATGCTGGGAATTGTAGTTTCACAACAGCTGGAGTGCCGACGGTTGCCGACTCCTGCACTATAATTTTAAAGGGGCAATCTTCTTTGTTTTAAGGGTCCCACAACAAGGAGCTACATTAGATGTCCCACTACCAAACCCCCGGCAATTGACTGTTATCTGTGGAGGAACACGGCAGAAAGTATTCAGCTCCCCTACAGCGCCACCACAGGGGACATGAAACATTACACACTGTTCATTCAAATCTATTAAAGGGTCTTCCAGGATTAGCATACCGATAGGCCATTAATATAACATTAGGCACCCTCATAGAGCAGCTGTCTGAAGGGGCCCCGCAGAGTTGGTGCAAGCACTGCGGCCTCTTCAAGGTCTACCTCAAGCCATCAACCTGTACGCCTCCTATTTAGTAGTGGTGGTGCAGAATAATGCAGCTTTGTCCCATAAAAAAATATTCTGCTGTCAAACCAGTTCCTGAATCTGAATACTTTTGTAATTCCATGCAGTTAAAACATTTGCTATAGCCACTGAGCTATTCAATAAAAATGGATCTGCATAGCGCCCCCTGCTGTTTGTTCTTTTTCTTATTTCTTTGTCCTTCTCACTGAGATGACCCATATTCTCATTGTAATCCTTCAACTGCCTCCTGAGCTGTGATAAGGAGAGAGCTGCAGCAGAAAGGACACGCCCCCCGCCCCCCCCGAGCTGCCTGCTTGATATAAATCTAGCAGAGCAATGAATGGGGAGATCTCTGGATCCGTGTGAGGTACAGGGCTGGTTCTAGCTTTGTTAGAAAGAGGTTGTCATGTATTATATGATGTCTGAAGCTCCATGAACCCTTCAAACAGCTGATCAGCATGGGTGCAGCGTCCTTCTGATATTGATGGCCTAGCAATATGCTGACACCAAAAAATACCATTGGTATAGATGCCATTTTTTCTTTTCTAAGCATCTACAGAAGATATTATATACATATACAAACTTAACAGGCAAGTAAAAGTTCACCTAATAACTTCATGAATGTCAGTAAAACAGGCGGTGACCTAAACTGCAGGCACAGAAATCCATCCCCAGTCAATAAGCTGCCAGTCTGCCTGTGAGTCCGTGTAAATTTTAAAATCTGTTAGATGTTCAACAAAAATTGCCATAACATGTTTTATGATTTTTTTTCTCTTTCTCTCCCTGAAAGGATTTTTATTGGAAAGGAGGAGAAAGAACCGAGGCTATAAGCGGTGTTTATAAGCCGGCTCTGTTTCATATTCTGCATTCCTCAGCAGGAGGCATGATGGCCCCAGCAGGATGCATATTACCGCACCGCATAGCGCCGGCTAATAAAAAGCATTTTTAATGAACATGTTTCTGAAACAAGTATTGAATTTTCACAGCCTGTACCCTGCAGTGCAACTGGCCTGAATACAAGAGAAATCGGCAAAAATTCTAAAGGTGGGGGAGCTGGGGTGTAAAGAACAGGAAGAGGCACCATACTGCGACTTACATCGGGCCCAACAATCCGGCTAAAGGGAAAAAGGGTTAAGAGGTTGTCTGGTTTACATCAGGACGCCCCTGTATTAGTCAAAGCCCTCCGCTAGACAGGTACATTTCGTTTAAAGAAAAACTTCGCCTTTTAACAGGGTGCAAAACGTGATGTGAACGGGCCCTAAGAACTTCCCCAAAAATAAGCGAATGACAGGGTGTCCTGCTGCAGGGACAAATCATTACCTGTAATTTCACAGCCATGATACAAGGACATACCAATAATTGATGGGGCTCACAAATCAGAAACTCCTCTCCATTAACTCGTTAGGCTTTAATAAAGTAGTAGTAAACAGGTTTTATACAACATCTTTGTTGTATGAAAAAAAAAATATGAAAAAAAGCGGTGTTGTCTTGGAGCTAAAACCACCGTTACATGTTGACCAATAGGAAATTATAAAACTGCATTTTTTTCCAGAGGTTTTACCACAGACTTTCCCTATAGGGAAAATCATCAGAAAAACTGAAAGAAAAAAAAAAGTTGCAACAAAAAAATGCCACCCCAGGAAAAAGCTTGCAAAAAACCACACTACTTTCAAGCAAGCCAAAACATTCACTTTAATGGGGCCAAGCTGCGCCTAGCCACGTGACCGAAGAACGTGGCTAAGCTGCAAGAAGGCTGCAGCACCTCTGTGTGCTCTGCTGACTTCTCTAACAGCTCATGGGCGGGGGTCCCGGGTGTCAAACCCCACCAATCAAATACTGATGACATAGCCGGAGGATAGATTATTATTAAATAGATCTAACACTTGCAGAATTTTTATTTTAAAGTATATACTATTGAGCTAAAAAAAAAAAAAAAGTATAGATTGCTGTTTGATCGTTAGCACTGTACAAGACTAGGCGGTACTTTAACAATCAGGTTTTTTCCAGCTTTATGTCCCACCATTAGGAACCTCAAATCAGTGGTAGTCAAAATCTTGGCACCCCCCCTCCCCCCCCCCCCCACACACAGGTCAGCTGATCGTAAGCGCCATGACACTCCATCAATTTTCATATTCATGGCCTATCCTAAAGATATATAATAAATTTTGTACAGATGGAGAACTTCTTTAAAGATGGCCATACGGATTTTCTCAAAGGCAATGGGTTTCACTAACAATCTAACAGAGGACAATGGCTGGTTGTCCTCAGACCTCGCCCTTGATAGGAAACAAGGATCTTAAAGGTTGGGAGTTTAATCAGACCAACCCAACTGTTTTCCCCAAAAGGTGTCTGGCAGCCGCTTATCTCCTCCTTCCTCTAAAATGAACAGTGTCTGTTCAACATACATAGAAGGAACAAGTATATGTCTCTGTTGACACCATATTGGCCCTGGTCGGTCAGACTTTAACGTGTGTACGTGGATACATACTGTAACTTAACTGCTTTCTATAAGGCAACATGGATGCCACTAGCTTTCTTTCTGCACATGTCTAACATCCATTGCTGTACTGCAAAGCATAATACACAGAATTCACTGTGAACACAACACAAACAAGCACTTACCTGAGATAGCATTAGTTACGGACATGAGTGGGGAGTGCAGGGCGGGCGTGACTCCCCACACAGTGTGGTACCCGACAATCCCAGCCAGGCCAAAGGTAGTCACCATCTGAGTAAAGGCAGAATGAGGAGAGGCAATACCAAGACCTAACAGGGTGCTAATGCCTAGAGGCGCAAAAAAAAATATAAAAAAATCAAATTAACAAATATTGCTTTCCCCTTCCAAGCAATGAGTATGATAGGCTCGGCATCTCCGTACCAGCAGTGTACGCAGTGGCATTGGTCATGGTCTTCCTAAAGGGAGAAATGGAGGCCGCCTTTTCAGCTTGCAGTTCGGCCACGCTCTTATGTTTGACAGGTGCTGCTGCTATTGGGACATTATTCGGCGGTGGTGCTGGGAAGATCGTTCTCCCCTCCTACAACAACAAAAAAAGGAAAAAAACTGTCAGAGAAAGTTTTGTTTTTGAAATTTCTAAATTTACGGGGGTGTTCTAAATTAAATACAACTGGAGTACAAACGACTTATATTACCAGTAAAATCAATGGAGTTTACCATTCCTGTTGAAATATGTTTTCCACTACCCAGAGGCCTAGTCATCCAGCTTTCCTGTGGTCCTGGAATGCCAACCTTTCTAGTTGTACAGCGATGCATATGCGGAGAGGGAACTGCTGTATTACTAGGCAGGTTGGCTATTCTGGCACTTTAGGACAGCAGTAATGGTGCCATACAGGTGGTCGTCCACCATGTCCATGGGGAGATGGAACAAAGCAAAGGGTTTACTAGAACTTTTAGCAGCTTGACAGGACTCAATTTTAGCGACTGTCAAGCAGGACAACTGACCAACAGTGATGGCCAGTTCGCAGTGTTCGCCAATGAACACATGCGGGCTGCCATCTTGACTCACAAGTCCGGCGATGCACAGGTAAGCCTTACCTGTGCCTGCGCTGCGAGCCGGTCTGAAACAAATGCGGTCACCGGGAGCAGGCAGTTCCGAGAACAGCCCGATGAATGGCCCTGGCGGCTGTTCTCGGAACTGCCTGCTCCCGGTGACCACATTTGATTTCAGACCGGCTCGCGGAACAGGCACAGGAAAGGGCTTACCTGTGCATCGCCGGACTTGTGAGTCAAGATGGCAGCCCGCATGTGTTCGTTGGTGAACACTGCAAACTGGCCATCACTGCTGACCAATACAAAACATATGCAGTCTAGTCCTATGCTGACATATATCCCTTCTATGTGACCTTCAATGAAAGGCTGATGCACCTTACAGCCAGCTGTAGATCCTGGAGCCACTCTAGATCCCTCTGTTACTCATCTCACCCTCTGCTACGTCCTAGTGAACAGCCTTGAATAGCTGTTGAGGAAGCCACAAGCCCCATCATCTATCATGGCCTGGTTAGATTAGGCCACGGATCTCCAGCTCTGGCTTCACAGTGGCATCAAGTTGATGTCAGGCCTGGCTTCCGATTAGAAGGTGAATCATCCTGCCCTGCCTGCTGACAGAGGTTCCTACCCTTACTACTTTTCCCGGTTCTTGCTCCTGAGCTTTGATTTGCTCTGGATGTTGCTCGTTTCAAGTACCTGTTGTTCTACAACTGGCTCTGATCCTTGGCTCCCTCCTTGACTACGCTTTTGCCCAATTCTCTAGACTGTCGTATCATGGCCGTTCTCCTTGTGTGGACCCTTGGTTCCGTTCCTGACAACACTACTACTGCTACAACGCTACTGCCACCAATCCATGACTAGTCAGGGGACTTGGGGGTTGTCTCACTTCAGCAAATGGCATTTTATCATTTAGATAAAGTTAATACAAGGCACTTACTAATATATTGTGATTGGCCATATTGTTTCCTTTGCTGGCTTGATTAATTTTTCCATCACATTATACACTGCTCATTTCCAGAGGTTACAACCACCCTGTAATCCAGCAGAGGTGGTTGTGCTTGCGAAATGATTCTACAGAATCGATTTGTCCAATCAGTAGGGTTTATGCAAATGAAGAAGCCCTGCTGATTGGACAAATCAATTCTGTAGAATTATTTCTCTTATCTCTAGCACCGACCTCTCTGGTGGCAGGACTGTGTGAGCGTGCACAGGCACGCATGCGCAGCAGATCCTGTCCTGGCCACCTTGTATATGCGCTGCAGGAGACGAGCAGGGTATAATGTGATGGAAAAAGGAATCAAGCCAGGAAAGGAGGCAATATGGACAATCACAATACATTAGTAAGTGCCTTGTATTAACTTTCTCTACATGATAAATGCCCTTCGCGGAAGGGAGACAACCCCTTTAAAAAGTGAAGTACAGGGGCTCTCAGACTGCACACCAAATGGATTAGAACAAAGAATCCACATGATTATCACAACCAAATCCAGAGAGAACTTGATGGTAACTGGACCTACAGGTGAAACTCAAAAATTAGAATATTGTTCAAAAGTTCTTTTATTTCAGTAGTGCAAATTAAAAGGTGAAACTAATACAGGAGATAGACTCATTACATGCAAAGCGAGATATTTCAAGCCTTTATTTGTTATAATTTGGATGATTATAGCATTTTGAAACCCCCAAATGCACAATCACAGAAAATTAGAATATTACATGAAATCAATAAAAAAGATGTTAAATAGAAAAATGTAGGACCGCTGAAAAGTATAACCATGCATATGTGCTCAGTACTTGGTTTGGGCCCCTTTTGCATCAATTACTGCCTCAATGCGGAGTGGCATGGATGCTATCAGCCTATGGCACTGCTGAGGTGTTATGGAAGACCAGGATGCTTCAATAGTAGCCTTCAGCTCCTCTGCATTGTTCGGTCTCATGTCTCTCATCTTTCTCTTGGCAATGCCCCATAGATTCTCTATGGTGTTCAGGTCAGGCGAGTTTGCTGGCCAATCAAGCACAGTAATCCCATGGTCATTGAACCGGGTTTTGGTACTTTTGGCAGTGTGGTCAGGTGCCAAGTCCTGCTGGAAAATGAAGTCACCATCTCCATAAAGCTCGTCTGAGGAAGAAAGCATGAAGTGCTCCAAAATCTCCTGGTAGACTGCTGCGCTGACTATGGACTTAATGAAGCACAGTGGACCAACACCAGCAGATGACATGGCTCCCCAAATTAACACAAACTGTGGAAACTTCACACTGGACTTGAAGCATCTTGCATTGTGAGCTTCTCCATACTTCCTCCACACTCTGGGTCCCTGGTTTCCAAATGAGATGCAAAAGTTGCTCTCATCAGAAAAGAGGACTTTGGACCACTGAGCAACAGACCAGTTCTTTTTTTCTTTAGCCCAGGTAAGACACTTCTGATGTTGTTTGTTGTTCTGGAGAGGCTTGACAAGAGGAATACGACATTTGAAGCCCATGTCCAGGATCCGTCTGTGTGTGGTGGCTCTTGATGCCAGCCTCAGTCCACTCCTTGTGAAAGTCCCCAACACTTTTGAATGGCCTTTTCCTGACAATTCTCTCCAGGCTGCAGTCATCCCTGCTGCTTGTGCACCTTTGTCTTCCACACTTGTCCCTTCCACATAACCTTCTATTAATGTGCTTTGATACAGCATTTTGGGAACATCCGACTTCTTTTGCAATTACCTTTTGAGGCATTCCCTCCTTATGGAGGGTGTCAATGATGGTTTTCTGCACAACTGTCAGGTCAGCAGTCTTTCCCATGATTGTGATTCCACTGAACCAGACAGACAATGTAAAAGCTCAGGAACCCTTTGCAGGTATTATGAATTAATTAGCTGACTAGTGTGACACTTTGAGCCTAGAATATTGAACCTTTCCACAATATTCTAATTTTCTGAGATTGTGACTTTGGGGTTTTCATAAACTGTAAACCATGGTGCCATATGAGCAATAACTTTAACTATAATAAATTAACTTTAAATTCTCTTATCTAATAATAAATACTAACTAAATTGTGGTGCAAAATGGCCGTGGTCCTTTATTAAGGGTTACATAATATAATAATAATGAATAATGAATTAAACAATAAATAATCATTAAATATTCATTAAGGCCACAATTGTCCCCCCAGCAAAGCTGGGTGACTAACCCCCCTCTAACTCAGGACCACGACTTCTTTAAGGAAGGGCGGGTGGGACGACGTCCTCTTCTTCCAGGCTCCGCGGCGGACAAGCGCCAAACCTGCTGAGACAGTCTATAAATATTTGAATTTCCCGCCACTGGAATTCCACTCTCCAATCAAATGCTGGCAAAATTTAGGTGCCTCAGCAACAGGTAAGTAACCAGGAACCAATCAGAATCATTTATTTAATCACCTCAGAATACTGTCACATAGCTGAAAAAAAGAACACAAATCGAGGGGGGGAAAAAAGGGGGAATAAAAGCACTACTACTCCCATTATGCTCAATGACACCATGGTGGGGCCTCCGTGCCCACTGTCATAATCATCCAAATTATAACAAATAAAGGCTTGACATATCTCACTTTGCCTGTAATGAGTCTCTCTCATATTAGTTTCACCTTTTAATTTGCATTACTGAAATAAATGAACTTTTGCACAATATTAAAATTTTTCAAGTTTCACCTGTATAGTCCAAGTGGGACGGTTTTTGTCACATGGGATCTCCAGATCGACAGGTGACAGATTAGAGGAATTTCAAATAATTTTTTCTGCTGTCTTTGCTCCACTTTCTAATAAGCTAAATAGCAGAGCCCAATCTGCATTGCCAGCCCCACTTTACACGAACAGTGAAAACCTTGTCTCTGGTGATTTACGGCCTCGCATTCGCTTATTACAGCGCTATTGTCTTCTGCCGCCGCTTGGCTCTTTTGTTTGAAAACAATTGTTTTGGAACGGCTCTCACCCCACAACCAAAAATGGTTTATTAAAACAGAACTGGCATGGGATACGGATCATTAAACCGTGCGCTAACACAAAGCAGATAGGAAATAAAGGCCTGCGCCACTCAGGCCTAGACTGAATACAAGGCACAATGTCTAGTGTAAGACTTGGCATGGACGGCCATGATAGCAGCCGGTAATTGGTGTGTGCAGTGGGCTTACACCAAGACGTTTAATAAAATGTTATGCGCTTTCAGCTCTGCATTCAAATGTGTTCAGTTCTGGAAGGAGAAGAGGCGTAAGCTGTACAAAGGAGAAGTGAAAATTAACTGCAGAAGATCCTTCATATAAAAGAAAAAAAAAAAAATATATATATATATATATATATATATATATATATATATATATATATATATATATATATATATATATATATATAAAGTTGCTGCCAAAAATGAGAATTACAACCTATAAAATAACATACTGCAAAATCAGACACATGCAATGATGTGAGCACCCTGCAATACGATAAGGCACTCTGTGAGGGTACGGGGGGAAAGGGGGGGTCCTCCCAATTAGGCGCCCCAGCTTTCCAATATCAGCTAATAGTTGGAGAAAATAGCAGCCGGATTTGCAGTGATGGGAGGAGATCTATCATCCTGCACCCTTAGAACTAAGCAGTTCGGTCCATTGTGCAGCGGACGAAGCATGTAACTCCAGCACTACTAGTATTCACTTCAATGGGAGCATCCATAAAGTATCCAATGTTTACTACACATTGGATGGAACTCCTAATTACAACCAACTCCACAGATCATCAACCAATGTGTTGTAAGGCAAATACAGTGTATATAACCTACAGCAGCACCACTGGCGACAGCAATGTCCCCCATCCCACTGCTCCCCTACCAGGAGCAGTATTTCTCCTTACCTTCATGACCACTGTTCCTCTGATGACATGGTCCATGGTTCCATAATCAAACTGATCCTTGATCTCATAGTGGAAGTTGTCCTTGTCTGGGCTGATTGCCTTCAACAGCTTTATGATGTTGTTGGAGTACAGCGTGCTAGCTTGTGTGGCCATTCGGCTTGGTAAATCTGTATAACCGATGTGTGTCACTCCCTAGAGAAAAATGGGGAAAGTAAGCTTGGTAGACACCTCTCTGTCACCCAGCCTAATAGACCATGCTGTGAGCTGTTCAACACCCATGACTATAGGAAAGAGCTTTAGCTTAATGCTGCCAGGGTGACAAAAAAATAGCAACGTTTCGACAAAGTCTTTTTCAAGCTATAGATAATATCTATCTATTTATCTATAGCTTGAATAAGACTTTGGTGTCAAAACATTGCTATTTTTTTCGGTGTTAATAAACACAATATTGGACTCAAGACTGGGAGTGCTACGGTTTTTCATATCTTTTTTGGCTACCAACGGGGCCTGACAGTGCGAGCACCGCCACCATTTTTTGATTGAAATCGACTAACAAGTGGTGCTGTCCTGTCTTCACGTTGACAACCCTATTGCACAAGGCACTGACTCCATGCTTGCACCAAATACAAAATCTTAGCCTTTAGTAAGTATCGCCACTTGATGAAAAGAGCAGCAAGAAAGAATAAGCCCGTGATAATACCGTATATAGCTGCCATACCTTATGTACATACAGTTCCCCTGGTTTGGTAGTCTCAATGTTTCCACCGGCCTCTGACGCAAGGTCAACCACAACCGAACCTTCCTTCATTAACTCAATCATGTCTTTCCGGAACAAGATGGGGGCTCTTTTACCTGCACATGTAACAAACCACAACTCATAAGTGACATGTCATTTGTAGACAGGACAACAGACAGTGGTGTACTCAGCATCATAATGACCAGGGCTCCATACAAATACCCCATTAAAAAACACTTAAAGGGATTTTCTATATTGATGATCTAATCAATATCTGATCAGTGATGGCCAGGAACCCCGCAATCAGCTGTTTCAAGAGTTTGCAACGCTCCTGTGAGAGTCGCCTTCTCCTCCTAGGCCAGTGACATCACGTTCATCGGTCACATGGCCTAGGCACAGCTCAGTCCTATTCAAGTGAAAGGGCATGAGCTAAAATACCAATCACATCCACTATTCAATGCACAGCGCTGTGCTTTGTAAGCTGCGGGGAGGCCCTGATGCTTACCGGAGCATCGCAGGCTCTTTAAATAGCTTGTCTGCAAGGGTGCCAGGCATCGGACCCCCGCTGATCTAATATTGATGATTATCCTCAGGATAGGTCATGTCGCGTCGCAGTATGTCACATTTCGCAGTGCAACACCATAGACTATCCTTATCAAAATTGTCGAGCAACATTGGTACGACATCAATGTCGCGCAACACATCTAGCAGTGTAGTTGCGCCCTATGTGTCATGCGACTTATTGTCGCGCAACACATGTTGTTGTGTAGCCCTAGCCTTAAGCAGCTGTGAAGAAAAATGGCTGGGTCGTTATGGAAACCTGGAGTAAAACTGTATGTAGAGACTAAGAGCTTGCGATCTTCTAATGGCTGATAAGGGACATGTGACCGTGTGTATGGCAGTTGGGGGGGCTTGTATTGGCTAATGCAGGTCATTTTTTGGGAATATCTCAGGAACCGTACATCCTAGAGAGCCGAGACTCCCCCACAAGATTTCTTTCCAGGTAGCAAGGGGTGTGTATACCAAGTTTCGTTAAAATCGTGGTTGCGTTTTTGAGTGATCGCGGAACATATATACACACACACATACATACATACATACATATATACGTCCTTCTTTATAAAAATAAATACAAAGAAGTGGGGACCTGGAATAAAATTACAAATGGGGTAAAATTGGAAAATAAAAAAAAATCTAATCCCGCCATAGTTTTATAGGTTTGGTTTTTACCGTATCATCTATGCAGTAATATATGCGCTAACTTTATTCTACAGGTCAGTACAATTGTAGCGATACCACATTTATATAGTTTTTCTAGTGTTTTAATACTGAAAAACACAACAAAAATCTCTTTGCATCGCCATATTCTGACCCTATAACTTTTTTATATTTGGGAGCTGAGCTATGTAAGGGCTAAATTTTTGCAGGGTGAGTTTGTATGACTTTTTGAAGCAAAAAAGGGAATTTTTTAAAACTTTATGAACATGCAATTGTCAGATTGCTTGTCCTACAGACTGCAATGAATTACAATTGCAGCCTATGGGAGTTTCACTATGGTCTTAAGGAGCCCTGAGTGTTGGCACTATTATTGCTATGGTATCCTTGGATATTTCAGAGGTACTAAGGCTACCACAGGGAACGAGCGGCTACCATAATCGCCGGGGCTGTTTGGACCCCAGAAGCACAGAGTTCACAGAAAAAGCCACCTCAGATGCCCTGGTCACGACATCTGAGGGGTTAAATGTCTGATCAGCATTATCGCTGATCACAGACATTAGCGCTGGGTGTCTTCTATTTAAAATGGAGACAGTAATGTGCATAAGGCCTTAAGAGCGTACTTTAGGAGCTTTGCTGGCATGCATGCTACAACTAGATCACAAATATAGTGTGTACTTAGCCTTAAAGGAGTTAGCGACTTTCTGGTTATTGTTGACCCATGTGCTTTTAAGATGACTATATGGCACTTGCTAATATAGTATTTGTTGAAATTCTGTGCCTTTTTCTATATTTTATAAAAGTATGCCCCCTTGTTTCCCAAGTCTTTTGTGTTGTCCACACAGAGGTCCTGTCCATAAAATGGCTGCTGATGGAGGGTCATGTGACCAGACAAATCACTCAGCCTCCTTAATTCTAACACAGTATACCCACACTAAACTCAGAACACTGCGAGTGCAGATCGCTGACGCAGCGTAGTTGAATAGAGGAGACATCGCGTGGAGGTGATTTTCCTAGTCACATGACCCTCCATCAGCAGCCATTGTATGGACAGGACTTACCTGTGGACAGAACGAAAGACTTGGCAAATAAGGGGCACACCTTATGAAATATAGAAATCGGTGCAGAATTTAAACAAAGGTTATATTAGTAAGTTCCATACAATCATCTCACAAACACATTGGTCAAGAATAACCCGAAAGTGGCCAACCGCTTTTAAAACGGCGCCATTTGATTATATGGAGAAGTGGCTTGCCCACTTCACCTTCATACCTGGAATTAGGGCAGTGGTAATAATAATGTCCACGTCTTGACACTGCTTGGCGAAGAGCTTCATCTCTGCTTCAATAAACTCCTTGGACATTTCTTTAGCATACCCGCCCTGTCCCTCTCCCGATTCCTTCAAATGCACCTCCAGAGGTTCAGCCCCAAGAGACTTAAACTGCTCTAAAGCTGCAGCCCTGCATCACACAAAAGGGAAACAGTCAGTGAAACTGAGCACAAAGCTCGTTCATGAGTTAGGCCCCATGCACACGGCCGTGTTTCACAGCCGTGTGCGGGCCGTGGAACCGCGGCCTGGATCCCTCCTGAGAGCAGGAGCGCACGGCGTCACTGGTTGCTATGACGCCGTGCGCTCCCTGCTGCCGGCACAGTACAGTAATACACTGGTATAGATCATACCAGTGTATTACTGTATAGCGGCGGCAGCAGGGAGCGCACGGCGTCATAGCAACCAGTGACGCCGTGCGCTCCTGCTCTCAGGAGGGATCCAGGCCGCGGTTCCACGGCCCGCACACGGCTGTGAAACACGGCCGTGTGCATGGGGCCTTACACAGTATCACTGCAAAGACACACAGTAGGAAACAATGAGGAATTCAGATTTAAATATATTTTTTTTTACTTTAGAATTTATTGTAATCTATAATTAAAAACAAAATAATTCGAAAAGTAATAAGATATTAAAAAATCAAAATAATTCTTGGTAGGAGAAGCTGTTGACTTAACATGCTCATTAAAGACAAAAAAAAATGCTGATGTCTAAAGGGAAATTGTCGGTCAGCATGCTGCTAAACCTAAAGTGCGTAGTTCACACAGTTAGCGCTCATGCACACGACCATTGTTTTGCGGTCCGTTTTTCACTGATACATTGTTCAGTATCTGAGTTTTTTTTCTCTGATTTAAGTCCTCTTCCGTTCCATTATTGCACAAAACATATCCGTATGGTTTCCGTATTTGATCCGCTTTTTGCGGATCGTATACACAAACAGAAACTTATTAATCACCAAACACATGAGCAATATGGGCTGGGCATAGCATTTCTACAGTATGGATCCGCAAAATACGGATGACATACGGAAGTGCTCCATGTGCATTCCGTATTTTTTGCGGACCCGTTGACTTGAATGGGGCCTCAGACCGTGATTTGCGGACAATAATAGGACATGCACTACTTTTTTGCGGAACGGCCATGCGGACAAACTGAGTAACTTCTTTATTTTCTACAGCCCCATTGAAGTGAATGGTTCATACGGTCCGCAACAAAAACGTAACCGAAGCAGAAAGAAAATTTGTGAGCCCTTAGTTCGAGGTCTATTGTTACTATAATATGTTATACCTACTTCTTTACTATTTGATCTCAAACACACTTTCCCATGCTTTACCTGGTATCAAATCCGCGAACGATGGCACCCATAGATTTAGCAGCTCCTGCAGCAGCCAGGCCAGCGACACCACCGCCGATAATTAGGACCTAGTCAAGAAGCAAAAAGACAAGCTCCTATTAACAGTTCCCATCAGGACATTGCCTTTTTCACACAGAACATGCATCATGACACTGCTTCAATACCGGGGATATAGCCCCAAGCTTGGGAAAAAAGGGTGCAGCCAAGCAAACATGGCCGCAGAAAAGCTGGTGAATCCCATCAGTACAGAGAATAAAAGCTGGCCATAAACACAAGAGAAAAGTCTCCTGAACCTGGTGACTAATGTGTTGGGGGGCCTCATGGCGTGCAAATGGTTAAAATAATAAATGAGCTTATACTCACCTCACCGATTCCCTGACAGAGTCCCCACTGAGCTCCGCTTCCTGCTGATGTCGAGACACAGCAGGAAATGGCTAGAATGCTGCTCAGCCAATCAATGGCTGAGGCGGATCCTCACTGCAGTCTGCGATTGGCTAAGCTGTGTTCACAGCCATTTCCTGCTGTGTCGGGACAGGAGCAGGAAGTGGAGCACAGCAGGGACTCGGGCACCATCTGAAAGGCAAGGTGAGGATGAGCGGGTTAATCTTTATTTTTTTAACCATTTGCAGGCCATAGGACAGCTTTTTTATTGGGGTGGAATTCCCCTTTAAAAGGGTTATCTGGTACTAATGGCCTATCCTTAGTATAGGCCATCAGTGCAAAATTGGTGAAACAAAGCTGTAGAGAATTGTACTATTAGCCACAGAGTCTACTAAAGTTATGGAGTCTATGAAGGATGATGAATCTCCTTAAAGAGACCAGTCTTAGATGGTGACTTACTGGAGGTACTCCATGGTACGGAGACTTATTGGCACTGCTTTATGGGAAATTAATGTGCAAAGAGGTATCTCCCACGAAAGAGAACAGTCTTGCCAACGCCACCTCTTGGAAGTGGACCCTGTGAGTCAAGATCCGACTTTCCAACAAGCTTTGAGATTTGACAAGCATGGCATGGAGCTGCCTGGTAAGCTGTGAAGAGAGGGCTGCCCATTCACACAGCTGATAAGCGGGGCCAATGAGAGTCGGAGCCCCACCAATCTCATATTGATCTAAGGACCTGCCATGGCTAGATGTCATCTGGTCAATATCCTGGCAGACTGGCTGGGAGGCTCTGAGAGGGACAGGTGATGTAACCTTTGACAGCCCCTGCTCTCGTGCCTGGGGTGATTACTTTCCGTGTACTCTGCATGTGCTGCATGGCTAAAACATGGAGTCATATGGAGAGGGGGGAGAAGTACACATTTACATTGGGTGCCAGACAAGATAAGGCCAACCCTACCAGAGGACGTCAGCAGGCCACAGTGATGACCACTAGTGACCAATTCTAATAAATGATGTCACCCATAATGCATATATTTCCACAGAACAGAAGGAGCAAACAATGGCTCCTTCTTAGGGCAGGATCACACATGGAAGATTGGTTGCAGAAATTACTACTACTGAAAAGAAGTTCTGCGTATCTAAACGGGGTTGTTTCTGCACCAAGAGGTTTCAGTGACAAATCTGCCGTGTGTAAATATACCCTTACGGGTCGCACTCTTGGATGTCAAGATCTTTACACATTCTCCAGGTACTGAAGTCATTCAAGGACTGCAGTTACTGCACGAGGCGCTGTTCCTGATGGTTTCCAGACCGTTGGAGAGGATGTTTATTTTAAAGCACAGACCAAAAAGGATCCAAAATAGGTTTTCTAATTCATTGATCGAATGGCAGAAAAAAAGTCACAGGTGTCCATTGCTATGCAGACATTTCTCCTGAATAAATGGGAGCCCTCGCGCAGAGATGGTAAAAACATGTGCAGTGTAGACCCGAGACAGGTGACTCATATCTGGGCAGAAGTCACGGCAGTAATTGTCTGAAGGAATCCTGAGCAAAAACTGCAATTTAATCCAAACCTGTAATGCACTAACAATCCACTAGAGGGGGCACTGTTCAAAGATTCGGGCTAGTTATACAGTAACTTGGAATACAGGTAAAATGCTGACTTTTTAATGCAGAATTGAGTTGGTACTTACCTTTTATGCATTAAAATGTGTATCTCCAAATGTGCCACAAAATATGTTAACAAATGGTCATCATACACAATGCATAATTAGCAATTCACTAATGTATGCCCATTTTTACCTATGACACTGGCTGACCTGTTATATGTGCGCTTGGCATCTGTGTTGGTCCCATGTTCATATGTGCCCACATTGCTGAGAAAAATAATGTTATAATATATGCAAATGAGGCTCTAGGAGCAACGGGGGCGTTACCATTACACCTAAAGGGTCTGCTCTCTCTGCTACTGCAGTGCCCTCTGCACTGTGATTGACGGGACCGGGTGTGATGATGTTTTCACTGCTTGGCCCTGTCAAAGTGCAGAGGGACAGCAGATGCAGAGAGAGAAGAACTTTTAGGTGTAATGGCAACGCCCCTATTGCTCCTAGAGTCTCATTTGCATATATTATAACATTATTTTTCTCAGAAATGCGGGCACATATGAACATGGGACTAACACAGATGTCTTCAGCTGCCAAGTGCACATGTAATAGGTCAGCCAGTTTCACAGGTACAAATCTGCTGACAGATGCCCTCTAAAACTACTACTTGCACCAAGCTGGGGGTGAATAGGGGGATTAGGCTACTTTCACACTTGCGGCAGTGTGATCCGGCGGGCAGTTCCATCGTCGGAGCTGGCCGCCGGATCCGCCGATCTGCTGCTGACTGAAAGCATTTGTGAGACGGATCCGGATGCGGATCCGTCTCACAAATGCATTGCAAGGACGGATCCGTCTCTCCGCTTGTCATGCGGACCGATGGATCCGTCTTGTAAATTTTTTCTCATTTTTAGGCCTCTTTCACACTTGCGTTGTCCGGATCCGGCGTGTACTCCACTTGCCGGAATTACACGCCGGATCCGGAAAAACACAAGTATACTGAAAGCATTTGAAGACGGATCTGTCTTCAAATGCTTTCAGTGTTACTATGGCACCCAGGACGCTATTAAAGTCCTGGTTGCCATAGTAGTAGTGGGGAGCGGGGGAGCAGCATACTTACCATCCGTGCGGCTCCCGGGGCGCTCCAGAATGACGTCAGAGCGCCCCATGCGCATGGATGACGTGTCCATGCGATCACGTGATCCATGCGCTTGGGGCGCCCTGACGTCACTCTGGAGCGCCCCGGGAGCCGCACGGATGGTAAGTATGCTGCTCCCCGCTCCCCACTACACTTTACCATGGCTGCCAGGACTTTAGCGTCCCGGCAGCCATGGTAACCATTGAGAAAAAGCTAAACGTCGCATCCGGCAATGCGCCGAAACGACGTTTAGCTTAAGGCCGGATCCGGATCAATGCCTTTCAATGGGCATTCATTCCGGATCCGGCCTTGCGGCAAGTGTTCCGGATTTTTGGCCGGAGCAAAAAGCGCAGCATGCTGCGCTATTTGCTGCGGCCAAAAAACGTTCCGTTCCGGAACTGAAGACATCCTGATGCATCCTGAAGGACGGACTGTCCATTCAGAATGCATTAGGAAAATCCTGATCAGTATTCTTCCGGCATAGAGCACCGACGACGGAACTCTATGCCGGAAGACTATAACGCAGGTGTGAAAGAGCCCTTACCGATCTGCGCATGCGCATGCCGGAACGACGGATCCGGTATTCTGAATCCCGGATCCGGCGCTAATACATTCCTATGGGAAAAAATGCCGGATCCGGCGTTAAGGCAAGTCTTCAGTTTTTTTGGGCCGGAGATAAAACCGTAGCATGCTGCGGTTTTCTCTTTTGCCTGATCAGTCAAAACGACTGAACTGAAGACATCCTGATGCAAACTGAACAGATTGCTCTCTATTCAGAATGCATGGGGATAAAACTGATCAGTTATTTTCCGGTATAGAGCCCCTAGGACGGAACTCTATGCCGGAAAAGAAAAACGACTAGTGTGAAAGTACCCTAAATGGGAGAAAAATCACTCACCAGAAAGCTTACTGGGGAGGGTAGATTTGGGAATGTGTCCCTTTTTCCCCATGGCCATCCATTTGCTACATAATGGCACATCCCCAAAACACTTTGTGAATGCAGACCTACACACTTCATACAGATTCCATTGGAATATGATTGAAAATTAATATTCTTCCGTTCAAACGTCAGTCTGTATGTCCGAAGCTGATATCCAAACATCTATCAGGCATTTCTATTAGTTAATGAAAAAAATATAAAAAGGCCCAGCTGGCACATAAAAGGCAGTCACATTACACGCAGGAGCAAGTGCAGCTTTGCACGCTACATCTGGATCGGCACGATCTGGTGCACACCGTAAAATAAGCACAATAAACAGCCATGACCAATGCCAAGGACTGAGGCTGGATAACTGGCACAATACCGCCATCTGCTGGCTGCTACTGAAATGACAAAAGCACGCTGCAAAATGTACTAACCTTGGCAGGTGGGACCTTGCCTGCGGCGGTGATCTGACCAGTAAAGAAACGCCCAAAGTTGTTAGCAGCCAAGACAACAGCTTTATAACTGCAAGGAACAGAAAGTAAAAGAGTCACTATTTTTATTCATTTCTCCATGAGAGGACTCACTTTTTAAAAAGAATAGTCAATGGCCAGAGCCCATTGACTATAACGGGACCCGGCGGGGATCCGGCCCGTTTCTGGCATTAAAAACGCTGCTTTGTCCGGCCATAACCTGGCACTAATGTTGGAAACAGGCCAGATCCCCGCCGGGTCCGATTAAAGTCAATGGGCTCAGGTAGGGAAAAGTAGTATCCGGCTGTGCTGTGTAATTCCGACAGGCTGTTCCTCTGCCAGAAGATTTTAGCGCTAGTGTGAATCTACCCTTAGCAAGACTAGGCACATGGGGGGTCATTTATTATTATATGCCAGTTTTTGGTTTATATCTGTCGCAGATTCGGTCAAAAAGGGGATTTGCAGCTGAATATGCAACTTTTCCCTGTTCCCACCTGGTCTAAAAAAGGGGGGGTAAGGCACGGGCAGGGAAGAGGGCGGCCAGCAGGCACATCTCATTTATCATTTTCTATGCCTGTTTTAGGGTACTTTCACAATAGCATTTTTATTTTCCGGCATTGAGTTCCGTCCTAAGCGCTCTTCACCGGAAAGGAACTGATCAGTTTTATCCCCATGCATTCTGAATGGAGAGCAATCTGTTCAGGATGCATCAGGATGTCTTCTGTTCAGTCTGACTGTTCAGGACAGAGATAATACCGCAGAATGTTGCCTGAATGCTATTTTTTTTCCATAGGAATGTATTAGTGCCGGAACCGGCATTTAAAATACTGCAATGTCGGATCCGTCCTGCAATGCGCAGACCGGTAAAAATGTGAAAAAATATATAACGGATCCGTTTCTCCGGATGACAAACGGAGAGACGGATCCGTTCTTGCAATGCATTTGTAAGACGGATCCGGATCAGTCTACAAATGGTATCCGTTTGCATGCAGATTGCCGGTACCAGCAGGCAGGCCGGCGACGGAACTGCTTGCCAGATCACTCTACCGTAAGTGTGAAAGTAGCCTTAGACGTAGAAAATTATCTAAATATACACCAGCAAGGAGCTGGCACAGATTTAGGCCAGTGGTGAATGTGCGTAAGTTATGTAGAGGCCGGTACCTTGGTTTTTAACAGTAGAAATAAATTTTGGAAGTTATTACCCGAAGTCTGGCAAGACTTTGCGTAGTAACTTCGGCTCATCTGAGCCAATACATTCTAAGACTGTACTGAGCTCCTGCTCCGGGCAGTATTCAAACAAAGTTTTATGCGAATTGACTTTGGATGTTTCATCCGAAGTCGATTTGCTCGTCCCTACATACAATCTATCATCAGCTGTTGGGTGTATCTGATGATAACACATAGTACAGTGTGCGAAAAAAGTAAAGCGACGTACTATAATACAGCACTATAACAGATGGCCAGTCTGAATTAAGACCAGGGTGGAGACCATACATTTGGATCACACTGAGGCAAAAAGGAATTTGGAGAAATGTGATTGTGACCCCCAAACTGTCAGCCAAGCAGGCATGTGCCCTCTGCGGGGAGACCGCTGTGCACAATATTTATCTACTCCAAAATCAGCTGGTTGGGCCAGTATACCGTACATCTAACATGTATGGCTAATAAAATTGGTAATAAATATTCTTTTCCATAATGCTGAAGTTCACTGACCCATCAAATAAGATTCAGAGATTTCACGCTCAGGAGCAGCGCATCAGCTTAAAGGGGTTATGCCATGATTGATGTACAAAATGAAAATCAGACATTATATAGTACATTACAATCTCGTTTTAACAAATCTAGAACCAGCCCTGTAACGCACATGGCTCCAGAGATCTCCTCACTCATCGGTCCAGTTGCTTTGCTAGATTTATTTCAGGTTGGCGGCTCAGGGGCCATGTCCTTCCTGCTGCAGCTCTGTTCCTGTAACTGCCACAGCTTCCAACAGAGGACATAGCTGGTCGTAGTTGAAGATTTAAACTGAGCATGTGTGACCACCTCAGTGAGGTGGACAAGAACTGGGAAGAATGAGCAGCAGGTGGCGCTATACAGATAGATTTCATTGAAAAACTTAGTGGCTATGCAATAAAAAAAAAAAAACTTTTCAGATCCAGATGCTGGTTTGAAAAATGTAGTGCTTGAGGAAAAGAGTGGACACTTCAGGCGCATTATATATAATGTCTATATGTAACTGCTCCCAAAAAACCTTCAAACATCTGTGTCATACAGGAGAAAAATAAATGGCTGTGCAAGGTTCACACACAACCAATAGTAAATCAGGTCAACACGTTTTATGCTCATGGAATGTGGATTGCTCAACGACCACGACATGGTCCAATGTGGGTGGCGCATAAGCATCAAAGGATCCTCACCCAGAAATGTTTGCCATGGAGCTGAGAGCATCATATCCCTGTGCGATGGTGACACGTGGCACCTGGTCCATGGCCAAGACAGTTGACTGTTTCTCAGAAAGTTTGTTCAGCAGCTCAGAGTTTTGTGCGGGGTAAATAAAACTGATGAGGGTGGAGGATGGTTTCAAGAGGTCCACTTCATCAACTCCCAGTGCTGGGTTGAGCATTGGTGCTCGTACCTGAAGGAGAGGAAAACCAAATCATAGGGTCATTACACAAACATACACTAGGTTGCTCACGCTGGCTGCATCATAGTCTATGTATACTGTGGACCCATAGGCACCCTACAATAGCGTCTATGTGTAAATGAACACGATGCAGGCTTGGGGCTCAGGCTAACCTGGAGAACAATCAGACAACTCCTTGTATTTTACAACCAGTCAATCAGATAAAAGTAAGCTAGGTGGGGGCCCACCTCCGAAACCCCGACCATTGCCATGAACGAGGTGAGCATCAAATACCTGACCCAACAACTACGGTCTATGATAATCCAGGCCTGGGATCCTCTCTAGAAGACGGGGTGGACTGATCAACTAGGAAACAACTGGTGTTCAGCAAAACATATTGTGGAGACCAAAAGACTCCTGAAACTACCAACACCTAGAGGAAGCTGAGATGTACTTGTCATCTGACCTTCCTCACTCACACGTGCAGACATGACCACTGTGCCTGGATGGAGACAAGCAGCATATTTGGAAAAACATCCTTTCCGTGTGGGGGAGAAAAGGGAAGTAAAACATGGCTGTTTGTAATGACGGAGCCGGTTTACTTCATGCTGACTGTGGTTAGAGAAGCATGAATGTGATGAAAGGTTCCCTTTAAGACCCATTAGACATTTAAAGGGCATCTGTCAGCAGATTTGTACCTATGACACTGGCTGACCTGTTACATGTGCACTTGGCAGCTGAAGGCATCTGTGTTGGTCCCGTGTTCATATGTGTCCGCATTGCTGAGAAAAATGAGCCTCCAAGAGCAACAGGGGCGTTGCCGTTACACCTAGAGGCTCTGCTCTCTCTGCAACTGCCGTGCCCTCTGCACTTGGACAGGGCCAGGTATTGAAAATGTCAACACACCTGGCTCTGTCAATCAAAGTAGAGAGGGCGCGTCAGTTGCAGAAAGAGTAGAGCCTATAGGAGTAATGACAACACCCCTGTTACTCCTCGAGGCTCATTTGCAAATATTAAAACCTCATTTTCCCAGCAATGCGGGCACATATGAACATGGGACCAACACAGATGTCATCAGCTGCCAAGTGCACATACAACAGGTCATGTAGTGTCATAGGTACAAAACTGCTGACAGATGCCCTTTAAAGAGAATTTATGTCCTCCAAAAACTCCAGATCTCTGAATCCATCCATGGCTTTCCCCCCCCCCCTATCTAGTCCCCCCTTCCTAATGGACAGTGACATTCTCTGTACAGCGCTACAGACTATGCTTGCCCTATATAAACCATGGGGAATTAGAGAGCCTTTGTCTGAGCATTGTAGACTTACTACAGAACATATAAATAAACGAGTTCTACTGATTTCAGTTATTGATGAAATATTGCTAGGATAGGTCATCAATGTCATATAGAAGCAGGTCCCAGATATTGGACCTTGCTGCTAATCTCCAGAACGAACCTCCAAAGCAAAGAGAGTGAACCACGCAAGCACTGCAACCCTCCATTCGCCGCTATGGGAGTTCCAAAAATAGCTGAGCATGCTCGCTCTGCTATTTTGGGAACTTCCATAGTAATGGATGGAGAGCACGCCGTTTATGCGTGGTGCACTCCTTCACTTTGGGGGCCCTGCTCTGGAGATAGGAGCAGGTCCCAGAGGTGGAACCCACACCTATCTGACATTGATAGCATATGTAGCAATACACCATCAATGTCTGAGATGGCTATAATACTTTAATGTTCAGTGCTTTACTCAGAATGTGATCTCAATGTCCAGCAGTCATCTTCTCAGCGTGAGAACTGCAGGTAAAATAACTAATATATTGGTCCATATCCCCGTAAACTGAGCAAGCACCGAAGGAGAGAAAAAAAATAAAACTAAGACGCCAAAAGATTTACATACTTTGACAACCAAGTCTGAAGCCAAAACTTCCTTTGTCCCCTGGATTTTGGCCCCGACCTCTTTATAATGGTCATCAGAGAACTTGGAAGCATCGCCAGCGCCAGACTCTACTATGACATTGAAGCCTTGTTTAACCAGGGCCTGGACCCCGGCAGGAGACAACGCCACTCTCTTCTCATTCTGGAAGATCTCCTTTGGAACTCCCACAGTCAGCTGTTTGTATGGGATACCTGAAAGAGACAAATCAGTACACGATGCAGTGTAAATAAGAAATCAAAGGAGAAACGCCATTTTTTTTTTTTTTTTACATGGACCGGGCCTATGTGCAATTTTGAGGCAATTGTTTCCTTATTGATCCATAAACTAATGCCTGTATTAGACCGGAAGACTGTCTGCCGGATGATCGCTAATGAGCGTTTGCATTAATGCTCGTTAGCGATGGTCTGGCAGTCTAATACTGCTGCCGATTACCCGATAAATGAGCTCATTCATCGGGCAATCCAATCTTTGTGTCTAATCACACTCTTATGCCAGCAAACAATGATCAGTATAGGGAAGAGCAAAGACATAATGATCGCTCCTCCCTATACTGAGGAGGAGATCGCTGCTTGTAAGATAAATGGGTCCACATCCTATCCGCAAAAAAAACTTTTTTTGCACACAACGTTTGTGTGCAATGGCCCTTAGGCTACATGCATACGACCGATGTGTGTTCTGCGGTCGGCAAATGCCGGATCCACAAAACACGGAAGGCGTCTGTGCGCGTTCCGCAATTTGCAAAACGGCACGGACAGCCATTAATATAACGGCCTATTCTTGTCCGAAAAAAGGACAAGAATAGGACAGGTTATATTTTTTTTGCGGTCAGCACACGGAGTGCTGTCCGCATCTTTTGCAGCCCCTTTGAAGTGAATGGGTCCGCATCCGAGCCGCAAAAACTGACCGACTCAGATGCGGACCAAAACAACGTTCGTGTGCATGAGGCCTTAATCTGTATTAAAAACTTTCTACTGTGTTGTATTTACAACTCCAGCGCAGACGGTCTGAACCCTTCAGGTGGAAGAGAGCAAGACATGAACGCAGATTCGGACAACAAAGCGCTCTAGGTGCAAGCATAGCGGAATACACAATCCGGTAGAAATTTTTTAAAATAAGTTTCTTTAAATTCTGCTTCTAGATTATAAGAAGTTTAATAACAAAAGCTTCCAGTTCAAAAGCACACGTTTAGAGTGGTATACCCACGGATAATACAACCATCTGTATTTGTTATAAACGGATCCAGTTGTATTATTTTTAACATACCCAAGACGAATCAGTCATGAACTTCACTGAAAGTCAATGGAGGACGGATCCGTTTTCTATTGTGGCAGAGAAAACGGATCCGTCCCCACTGACTTGCATTGGGGGTCATGCCAGATCCGTCTTGCTCCGCATACAACATGTTGCGGTTGCATTTTGGAGCATTCTGTTCTGTTTAGTTTTGAGCCCCTATGACAGATCTCAATACCGGAAAACTAAAACGGTAGTGTGAAAGTAACCTAAAGGAAGAATGATTTTAACAGCTGGACTTTCCCTCGGGAAAACTAAAAATAGGAAACAGCTCTCAATCTTCTGCAGCTCCAGCACTGACACCCTGGCGGTCAATGATACCGGCACATGGCTTCCATAGCTAAGCAGTGATGCCAGTAGTATGGCATGTGACCACTAAGGCCACTGACTGGCTGCAGTGGTCAGATGCCGGCTGCTTGTAAACAAAGACTGGGTGGGGCACCAGAGTATCAGTGCTGGATCGGCAGGATATTAAAGAGGTAAGCTGCAATTTTTGGTTGCAAAAGTGCGTATACCTGCCTACTCGGCATCCTAGATGAGGAGGTTTGGGGTCATCATCATAGGATTTTTCTGAGCGAAACCCTATTCTTTGCCAGAAAGGCCGTCGCCCTGAGATGGATGGATGACAGAGCACCTACACTGGGTCAATGGAAAGCGCTGGTCAATCAGGCTGTAGGCATGGAAAAGGTTGTCTATACTCACAGGAAGTGCCCGCAAAAGTTTGACAAAGTGTGGGGTGAATGGTGTGCGTCCCCTTTGACTGTGCACAACGCTTGTATGTTTTCAGCTGCTGATGTGTAACATAATGTTTATATCTATTGAGGCACCTGCCACTTCTACCTCATGGTCTATAAACGTCACCTGACTTGTACACCTCCTTGTTGTACCGGATCTAACGCAATACTATCTTGTACTACTGCGCTTGTACTATATCCCCTGCGCGGGATTGAACCTGGATTTGCTACTTCTCTGCTTGTGATAATGTAACATGCCTTTCTTGTTAAACTTCAATAAAACGAGTTTAAAAAAAAAAAGTGCGTATACCATTAAAAAACTGAAGAGCAACATATAACGCATCCACTGGATGTCACAAGACACGACTGAAGGACTGGACTTGCTAGTTATCCAAAGCAGCAAGAACAATGGGGTAAAAAATGTCTTACACAGCAAGCTGAAGAGACAAAGCAGCCAAAGTCCAGACCATAAAGGTCTGAAAGGTGCCGGTCCCACCTCTGAGGCCAGCTGCTATCTCAGAAATGGCCCCTGTGGCACGAAGCTGTGGATGAGGGGAGGCTGCACATGTGTGGTTTACTCCATTCACTGCTATGGGACTGCTAGCCGGAGGTGCTTACTCCCGGAAGTCTCATAGCACATGTGCAGCCTCCTCTCCTCCGCAGCAGCGCACAATGTGGACCTGTTCTCAAGATTGGGATTGGGTCGCAGAGATGCCATCTCTGGACATGCCATAAAAATCCCAGATAAGAATACCCTTTTAAAAGGGGTTCTCCTGGATTCACAAGATAGGTCAATATGAGATGGGCAGGGGTTCGACTGCCAGCACCCTTGCTGGTCAGCAGTTTGAGGAGGCCACGGGGCTCCGGTCAGCACCACAGGCTCCTTGCAGCCCACCAAGCACAGTGTCGTACATTGTACAGCCGCTGTGCTTGGTATTACAGCTCAGCCCCATTCACTTCAATGCGGCCGAGCTGCGTCTAGGCTATGTGGCCAATAAAAGTGGCGTCACATCACTCATGGAGTGCCGCGGCCTCTTCATACAGCTGATCGGCGGGGGTCCCAGGAGTATTTCTTACTGATGACCTAATATGAGGATAGGTCACTATGTAAATTCCTTTTAGAATCCACAAGAATCCTTGATATCTGCATACATATCATCTACATATGATTTTTAGCAGGAATATGCATTGAAAAAACCACCCCATCTGAATGTGGCCTAACAGGCGCCCCTTCATTATAAGAGGACGCCACTACTCCATGTCTCTTCCATACTCCTGCAGCAGTAGCCACTCATACTACGATTCCTAGTAATGCATATATTACGTGGCTTGCTCCGATCACTGCCACTCTCATTCAGTTACGCTCGGCGTTAACTTTAATATTGTGTAATATCATTAATCTGGAATGACGTTCTTGTTGTCCGGTGCCAGTGACACATTTCCACTTCTCTTATTTACAGAAACACTGGACATGGCATTTTGCTTTGCGCTTTCATCACTCCATGCCTCCTGACATAAATCTGAACAGATGTCGAATTATTCGGTAATGGCTGGCAGAGAACTAGCCGCGAGGTGTGGTCCCCGGTTTATCGTAAGGGTGCGGGTGAAGGCTTTTTGTGTGAAGTCATGATGCAGAACATGTGGGGGCTACAATCACAAATAGTTGGCAAACACGATCTCGCATTATTTATTCTGCTCCATGCACAACCAAAGCAGCATTTAAAATTCTGCCGCTTCCTAGTTATAAGCTCGCTCCAATGCGTGAGGTGAACGTACTGCACCCGCACTGAATCCAGACCCATTCACTTCGATGGGGCTGTGCAGATGAGCGGTGATTTTCAGGCATCACTTGTGCTTTGCGTGAAAATCGCAGCATGCTCTATTTTGTGCAAGCAAGTGCGGATGCGATTTTCACGCACGGTTGCTAGGAGACCCGATCATTATTATTTTCCCTTATAACATGGTTATAAGGGAAAATAATAGCATTCTCAATACTATTAGTAAATGTTTAGTAAAATAGTGATGGAGGGGTTAAAAAAATAATAATAATTTAATTTACCTTTATCCACTTGTTCACGCAGCCCGGCTTCTCTTCTGTCTTCTTCTTTGCTGTCCAGGAGGAAAAGGACCTGTGGTGATGGATCATGTGATGGACCATGTGATGAGCGCAGTGACGTTACCACAGGTCCTTTTGCTCAAAGAAGAAGAAAGAAGAGAAGCCAGGCTGCGCGAACAAGTGGATTAAGGCAAGTTAAATTATTTTTATTTAATTTTTTTTAACCCCTCCAGCCCCATTTTACTAAGCATTCTGTATTAAGAATGCTATTATTTTCCCTTATAACAATGTTATAAGGGAAAATAATAAAATCTACACAACACTGATCCCTGAACTTCTGTGAAGTTCGGGTACCAAACATGCTGATTTTTCTCACACGTGTGCAAAACGCATTAAAATGTTTTGCACTCGCGTGGAAAAATAGCGCATTTTCCCGCGATGCACCCGCATCTTATCAGGCCCAAATCCATGATGCCCGTGTGAAAGAGGCCTAAAAGGTCACAAGTGAACAATGTCCCAGCTGCCAGCAAAATAGATTGGGAAGGCTTTACCTATGTCTAATCCGTGGGAGTCCAATTGCTGATCACCAGAATAGCTCCGCTTATCTTTTACCAAAGACTGAAAGGTTAATGCGCAAGTCGGGAGAAAGCAAAGCAACACTTTCCTTGCATCACTGCAACTTCTTACTAGTAATCAGTAGGGGGCGCAAGAGTTTCATGGCATCTCTGGGCAATATGCCACCCGTGCCTTCATGAGAATACCCCCAGGGGTTATAATGAGAAGGAAAGCATAGCTCGGTTACGGTACTTTCACACTTGCGTCAAATTTTTCCCGGTATTAAATTCCGTCCTAGGGGCTCATTACCAGAAGAAAAACTGATCAGTTTCATCCTAATGCATTCTGAATAGAGAGCAATCTGTTCAGGAAGTCTTCAGTTCAGTCACTGTACGGCTTTTGGATGGAGCAAATACTGCAGCATGCTGCGGTATTTTCTCTGTCCAAAATTCCGGAACACTTTCCGGAATGCCAGATCCGGCATTATTTTCCATTGAAATGCATTAATGCCGGATCCGGCCCCAACGGAACCGGTTTTGCGGTCTGCGCATGTGCAGACCTTTAAAGATGTGAAAAAGATAACTACCGGATCCGTTTTTCCGGATGACAACCGGAGAGACGGATCCGGTATTGCAATGTATTTGTAAGACAAATCCGGATCCGTCTACAAATGGTATCTGTTTGCATACAGATTGCCGGATCCGGCAGACAGTTCTGGCGACGGAACTGCCTGCCGGAATCCAACAACGCAAGTGTGAAAGTAACCTTACTGATATATTATTTTTGAATTTCATTTTTAGGAGGAACAGTCCTGGCAACGTGCGCACAGTAATCATGAAGCGCTCGCCCTTACATTCGTCCTCTGGTGGCAGCAGTGAAAGTCAGACAGGTCGGTCGTCCACCATCAATCAATAACCTTCCAGCTTATCTGGTTTCCTCACGACTGGTATGCACTAAACTCTCTAGCACGTGATCTTTACAAGCTACACGGGGATCTGGCTGTGGCTGGAAAATTCTCAGTCTGAGCAGGAGGATGCTTCCCGGATGATGGTTCCTCACATTGCGATCGTATTTGTGTATACATAGCCCACTGGTCATACTACATGCTCCACTATACAGAGGTGTATTAGGTGCACTATAAGGCTGAGTTCACACGAGCGTGACAGATTTGGTCCGGATGCGTTCAGGGTGCGTTCAGTTAAACTCGCACCATTTTGCAAGCAAGTTCAGTCAGTTTTGGCTGCAATTGCGTTTAGTTGTTCAGTTTTTTCCGCGCGGGTGCAATGCGTTTTGATGCGTTTTTCACGCGCGTGTTAAAAAACTGAAGGTTTACAAACAACATCTCCTAGCAACCATCAGTGAAAAACGCATTGCATCCGCACTTGCTTGCAGATGCAATGCGTTATTAACGCAGCCCCATTCACTTCTATGGAGCCAGGGCTGCGTGAAAAACGCAGAATATAGAACATGCTGCGATTTTAAGGCCCCTTTCACACGGGCGAGTTTTCCGTGCGGGTGCGATGCGTGCGGTGAACGCATTGCACCCGCACTGAATCCTGACCCATTCATTTCTATGGGGCTGTGCACACGAGCGGTGATTTTCACGCATCACTTATGCGTTGCGTGAAAATCGCAGCATGCTCCTCTTTGTGCGTTTTTCACGTAATGCAGGCCCTATAGAAATGAATGGGGTTGCGTGAAAATCGCATGCATCCGCAAGCAAGTGCGGATGCGGTGCGATTTTCACGCATGGGTTCTAGGTGACAGTCTATTCACTGTATTATTTTCCCTTATAACATGGTTATAAGGGAAAATAATAGCATTCTGAATACAGAATGCTTAGTATAATAGTGCTGGAAGGGTTAAAAATAATAAAAAAGTTAACTCACCTTCTCCTCCTGTTAGCGTAGAGGCCGGTCTGTTCTTTAGCTGTGGCTGAAGGACCTTTGATGACGTCAGATCACATGCTCCATCACCATGGTGATGGACCATGTGATTGGAGCATGTGATCTGACGTCACCTCAGGTCATTCAGTCCACAGCTAAAGAACAGACCGGGATCTACGCTAACAAGAGGAGAAGGTGAGTTAACTTTTTTTTATTATTTTTAACCCTTCCAGCCCTATTGTACTATGCATTCTGTATTCAGAATGCTATTATTTTCCCTTATAACCATGTTATAAGGGAAAATAATACAATCTTCAGAACATCAATCCCAAGCCCGAACTTCTGTGAAGAAGTTCGGGTCTGGGTACCAAACATGCGTGATTTTTCTCACGCGAGTGCAAAACGCATGACAATGTTTTGCACTCGCGCGGAAAAATCGCGCATTTTCCCGCAACGCACCCGCCTCTTATCCGGGCAAAAAACATGACGCCCGTGTGAAAGAGGCCTAAAGCATTGCAGAAGTGATGCATGAAAAAAAATGCTCATGTGCACAGCCCCATTGAAATTAATGGGTCAGGATTCAGTGCAGGTGCAATGCGTTCACCTACTGCATTGCACCCGCGCGGAAATCTCGCCCGTGTGAACGCAGCCTAAGGTGGGGTATTAGAGCAACATTTGCCCCCATGTTAAAACCGTGAAGGTTTCTGCATAGCCCTATTCTAAAGTTGGGAGTATAAAAAAATATAAAAAAAAGGAATTGACACAAAACAGTTTTGTTTATTTGTTTTTTTGGATGCAAAAAATAAATCTGACACGGTCGTGTGAATAAGACCTAAAGCCGAGAATCAGCAGTAGTGCTGAACTATAAAAGAACCTGTGGACTCCTATGTTTAATTTGGAGGGAAATAGCGGAGACGGGTAGGTCCAGTGTAAACTATAAGGGTGGATTCACATCACGCTTTATGCCTCTGTTTGACAGACATGTTAGTAAAAAAAAAAAAAAAAAAAAAAAAAAAAAGAAGAAGAAGGATACAAATACGCAGCACATGACGTTCTTGTATCCTGGTTAAAAAAAGAAAAAAACATATACTTTTTTTTTTCATAATGGAACTCTATGGGGAACTGCTGCCACTGTATGGCATCAGTCTGAAGCATCTGTTTAACGTATACGTTTTTTGTATACATTGAACAGACTGGAAAACCGTGATGTGAACCCATCCTGTCTATTCATTCCTATATGGGCCAGTAGAGGGCAGCATTGAACTTTCCATACATTATTCATCTGAAAAGGAGTTCATTCAGACCTTCATGTTGCGCATGTTTACTCCACGCAGTAATAACTATGGCGGCCAAGTACAACAATCAGAGGGATTTCCTTGTAAATATAAAATCACTGCTGACGGTTTATTTCTATATATGTGTGTATATCATTACGTAGAGCTTAATTTCCATGGACACATCATATACTAATCATATAGTGACTGCTGACAGAGCATGAGCTCCTACAGCACACAGTCCTGCCTGCGTTATGAGCTCGTGCACCATCAGCAATCACCATACCGTTCCGTTACCCGAGCATATGCACAAGTGTCCTTCCATGTTGGCAATGACAGCAGCATGGGCGCTGTGTTGCTTGCTTTGCTACTGTTAATACATACAGACAAGTCCCTGTCCCCGATATCTGGTGCAGAGCAGTCAGAAGAGGGGAGCACTTACCTTGTTTGACTGGCTGCTGACACCAGAGAACCTGATGGGTACGAAACATCCGCAGACATGGCGTCTTCACAGTCGGCAACTTCACAGAGATTACACCATTGAACAGGGGACTTGTGCAGCTGGTAGCTACTGATCTCAGGATGCTCGCCATGCTTGCTGGAACTTATTCAAGATCTTCTATGTTTCTTACACGTCCTTCTGGAGACAAAAAGAAAATAAATTAAATTCTACATGTAACAAATGGAATTGGCTCAGACAGATACTAAAACTCCTAAAAACAGGCCCAAGTCATTTTGAGCAGATCAGCTGCTGGAAAAACTGCCCCAAAAAATAAATAAAAATAAAATTAGCTTGTAAGGTCACCTCCATCGTTCACATAGCCCTCCAGCGTCTCAATCCCAGTCTAGTGAATATGGAGTCCGGACCCCCAGCGATCCGATATCTATGATCTACTGTACCCTGAGAATAGGTCATCAATTACAGATCAATTATGGATTGATTGTTCCCAGATTTGTCCCATTATTGGTTCCACATCTGACTACAGGTTGTCCAGTTTCATCAGCACTTGCTCAATTTCTTTTAAAAGACAACTTGTCACCTCTCCTGACGTGTCTGTTTTAATAAGTATTTGTATTCCCCATGTAATCACAATTCTGGAGCATCTATTCTTAAAAACACTATCCAACCAGGGCTGTCATACTGTGTAGGGACACATCACCAACTAGTAACACCCATCTGGACCTTGATTGCAAACTGCTAGTAATTCATTCATAATAAAGGAATGGTACAAGACAGGAATTAGAGCAATAAATGCTCCAGAATAATTCCAAAAGAAGAAGAGCACATGGACTGCACATCCACATGCGATGCATAATTTACATTGCTACTCGGCATTATTAATTGTATACAACCCCATACTTTATACAAGACCATTTGCATAATTTTTTTATCAAAATGCATAGGCTCACTCACCACGTCAAGGTCATCGCTTTCAAGTGGGTCCCTACTTTAATTTGGCACAGCACCATGTGGCGACCACCGATGCTGCAACATAGGCGGCACGACCCAGCAGTCCAATAGCACCCCTGCTGTCAGACTAAGTGCCCTTGGCACCAGGCCACACCGACCCGCAGGCACAGTCACACAGCAACCACGCGGCACTACACTATGGTGGCAGAGGACATGACGTGGTGCTGAGCTAAGTTAGAGAAGAGACCCACTCCAAAGAAGCAACCGTGCCGCAGTGACTGGGTCTATGCATTTTGATCAAAACACAGAAAAATGGCTTTGTATGCAGTCTATAAATTATGACATCATATACAATTAAGAGAAGCAATGCAAATTATGCTGAAAAATAATAGATAAAAGGCATAGCAAGTGGAAGTGCGATCCATGAGCTTTCTTTTTCTTACATGGGAAATCCAAGTAGTTACTAAAACAGACATGTCAGGAGAGGCAATAGGCTTTTGCTTCGTTAAAGAGGACCTTTCATCAGAATTAAACTTCTAAAGTAACTATACAGGCATGTAGAGCGGCGCCCAGGGACCCCCCTGCACTTACTGTTATACCTGGGCGCCGCTCCGTTCTCCGGTAATTGCCTCCGGTATCTTTACAGTTAGGCTCCACCCAGGGGAACCTGCCAGCGCCTCCTTCTCCCATGCTGTAGCGCTGGCCAATCACAGCGCTCAGCTCATAGCCTGAGAGAGAAAAAAGCCTCTCAGGCTATGAGCTGAGCGCTGTGATTGGCCAGCGCTGCAGCCTGGGAGAAGGAGGCGCCGGCAGGTTCCCCTGGGTGGAGCCTAACTGTAAAGATACCGGAGGCAATAACGGGAGAACGGAGCGGCGCCCAGGGATAACAGCAAGTGCAGGGGGGACCCTGGACGCCGCTCTACATGCCTGTATAGTTACTTTAGAAGTTTAATTCTGATGAAAGGTCCTCTTTAAAGGGGTTGTCTGGGTTCAGAGCTGAACTTCCCCTTCTTCCCTCATTCAGCATGCTGTATCACGCACGGCAAGGGCTTTTTCTTTAGATCCAGCGATGCATCGGGTCTCTGTATGGCAGCGCTATAGACCACCCGTTAGTGCCGGTGACGTCACCAGGATCACTGCTAGGTAGAAGCCTCCGTCTAAGGCCCCATTCTGCAATTTTGCGGAACCATTAATTTCAATAGGACCGCAAAAAATGCGGACAGCACAAAGTGTGCTGTCTGCATCTGTAGTTCCATTCCGCGATCCCGTAAAAAAAAAATAATGATAGAGCATGTCCTATTCTTGTCCGCAATTGCAGACAAGAATAGGCATTTTCTATGATCGTGCCGGCCAGGTGCAGTCCGCAAATTGCAGAACACACACGGGCCGGTATCCGTGTTTTGCGGATCCGCAAAACACTTCGGTAGTGTGAATGAGCCCTAACAGTGTGAGAAAGTAAGCAAATAGTCCTTGCTCTATGCGGTAAAGTGCAGGACAAGGGGGAGCATCGGAGCAGGAAATGCCCCACTATACTCAGAGCTGAACGGGTGAAGAAGGGACCTGGACAACCCCTTTAATGGATTTTTTTTGGCAGTTTTTTGCAATGTTGCTGAAATATGGATGTAAATTGGGAACTTTGACCAAATTTAACTTATTTGACTACTAGGCAATGCGGATTAAAAATGCACCTATAAAACAGACTTTTCCCAGCAATATATGATCTACCACAAAGCAGAAGGGATGATGAAAGTCAATACCAGGGGGTAGAGGAGTCTTTTTAGAAGCATAAAAATGGCTGCACGTGTTTAGCAAACGGGTGACAACCAAAGGTCCGGTGTGGAGGACCCTTCTCTGCCTGCGGCCCTTTTCTCCAGGACAAGTGTGAAGCAGATGTCTCTCGAGCCTCTAGAAGCGTCTGAGCAGTCACGTGAACCCAATGACATCATGGTAATACCCCGTGTCAAGTGTCAATTACTAAAATTAATCACAGCACCTGACAAATCATTGCCTCCTACTAGATCTGACCTGGTTTCAGTGGGAACAAAAGAGGTGAACACCGAACACAGGGAAACACTAAACCCCAGATAATGCACCACACAAAACACTATAAAATGGGAGGAAAGCAAAATGAAGAACACGTTGTGGCAAAGTAATTGAGCGTGGCGCAGGCCGAGCTCTCGTGCCCGGCGCCCTAGATGTATAGATCTGTATATGTGTTTTCCGGACTGTTCTGTCTCTGCACCAGAGAGTTTCCATGAAGTGACACATAAAATAACAAGCTCCAACTATGGGAGCACCCCGTACAACACACAAAACAACCGCTAACAAAAGTAGAGGGTACGTTTTATAAGGTTGCATTTAGATGTTGTGGTTAAAACAGTCTAAAAAAAAAAAAGTTTTTTAAAAACTTGTACATGCACAATGTAGTGTCGTTTTTGCAGATTTTCTGCACTGATTTTCGTGCTCTTTTCACTGCATTTCCGTGTTGCTTGTGGATTTTGTGCCGTTGCCCAAGATCTTACCTTTCCATTACAAATGGTGAAATCGGCACTGAAAACACTTGACAAGCTGTGGATTTCAAAATCCATACCGAGGGTCAATTTCCATGCCGTGATCCTGAGATATTGAAAATCTCATCTACTTAGCTGGTACTGTGCTACCCTGCAGTTCTTTTATATGAAAATCTGCTCGGAAAAATGAAGCGTAAACCGCAACATGTGCCTACACCTTTACAGCTTTTGCGTTTGGAGGTCAGAGCCTGGACCCCAGAAACTGAGAGCAGACTAAATTCTGACCTGGGCCTTAAACACTGGTATACCTGCAGTGTGAACACGCATGATAAAGCTGTGCAAAATGGCATGAAGCATAGCCAGCGTGAGGCAGCCATCGGGAAGAATGTTTGCACTACAACGTTTACACCAGTATGATCCCAAGAATTTTGCAGATAAAAAAGGGTCAATATTGTCAAACATGGGCGGTACAAGGTGGAACTTTCCAAGTGGAGCGCTGAAGTAGATGTCCCTACTACTCTCACAGTGCAGGAACAGATCAAGAATCTGACCAGGTCAAAACTGCCTTCCCTCCCTTCACATACACACTTGCTGTAGCCAGCAGCTTCCCTGCCAGCCAATCAGATTGGATTACTGAGAGACACGCCTCGCTGTTTTCCGCTTATACTAAAAGGGAAGACAGACAAGCCATAGCAACAGTCTTTTAAAGGGGTTATCAAATCCTATAAACTGCCCCCCAACGGGACGTGGATGAGCCTCCCTAGCGTCACCCGCAGAGCTAGGTAGGCTCGTCCCTGTCCCCGCCTGCCATTTGTGCACGGGGAGAAGCAGCAGCGGTGGTGCGGGGAACAGGAGTGGCGCAGGGACCCAGGTAAGTATACTCAGTGTGGGGGGACCAGCATATTGGGGGATTTTTATAGGATTGGATAACCCCTTTAATGGTCCAGTGGAAAGGGACATTAATGAAAGCTGTTATTATAAGGCAATTACAGATCTTTTGACAATCATTGACTGACTAACTCAGGTATACATGCCTAGCTCTAATAAACTAGCAAATAAAATAAAAATTACACTTTAAATATGGTTGGTTTGTTTTTTGTGACACAAATTGGACTTCGTTAGAGCATTTGAAGTGGTAAAAAAAAAAAAAAAAAAAGTTTTCTTGGACCTCCTTAGTCACACATAGCACGCCTGTAGGAATACCGTTCCAAAGTAGCATGGTTTGGCCTCTCTGGAACCTGGCAATGTGACACTACTCTTCTGAAAATTCAGTGCCCCAGTTCTCATGATTGGTGGGAGTCGCAGAAGAAGGACCCCCACCGATCTAATAGTTATCCCCTATCCACAGGATTACTTCAAACAACCAGAATACCCCTTTAAGGGCTCTTTCACACCTGCGTTCTTGTCTTCCGGCATAGAGTTCCGTCGTCGGGGCTCTATGCCGGATGAATCCTGATCAGTTTTATCCTAATGCATTCTGAATTCCGGAACGGAACGTTTTTTGGCCAGAGAAAATACTGCAGCATGCTGCGCTTTTTGCTCCGGCCAAAAATCCTGAAGACTTGCCGCAAGGCCGGATCCGGAATGAATGCCCATTGAAAGGCATTGATCCGGATCCGGCCTTAAGCTAAACGTCGTTTCGGCGCATTGCCGGATCCGACGTTTAGCTTTTTCTGAATGGTTACCATGGCTGCCGGGACGCTAAAGTCCTGGCAGCCATGGTAAAGTGTAGCGGGGAGCAGTATACTTACCGTCCGTGCGGCTCCCGGGGCGCTCCAGAGTGACGTCAGGGCGCATGGATCACGTGATCGCATGGCACGTCATCCATGCGCATGGGGCGCCCTGACGTCATTCTGGAGCGCCCCGGGAGTCGCGCAGACTAAGTATACCGCTCCCCCGCTCCCCCTATGGCAACCAGGACTTTAATAGCGTCCTGGGTGCCATAGTAACACTGAAAGCATTTTGAAGACGGATCCGTCTTCAAATGCTTTCAGTACACTTGCGTTTTTCCGGATCCGGCGTGTAATTCCGGCAAGTGGAGTACACGCCGGATCCGGACAACGCAAGTGTGAAAGAGGCCTTAGTCTCCAACCTGACACTATTGTTGGTTGAGTGGTATTTAGGGCTTTCCTCTATGCCAGGGGTACACGTTTCCTGGTTGGGGGCCACATTGCCAGACTGAACCAATGACGAGGGCCGAAATTAAAATTTAAAAGGTGTGTTAACAACTGAAATATTGTACTTATGGCATATTGAACACACATTATATACTATTAATGTCTAGTTACACTTCCAGGACTCCCCTCTAATGGGAGAAATACATGAGCAGCCACAGGACATAGGCATACATGTCTGTTAACAGATGGTTGGGGGCCGCACAGAATGGTATCAAGGGCCGCATGTGGCCCCCGGGCCGCAGGTTGTGCACCCCTGCTCTATGCAGTAATCATCTTCTCAGTATGGGATTAAGCAGTCATTACTACGATCACTCCCCATACAGTTCCCCTGTTTGTCAGCAGCACAATGCCGTAAGCATGGAGTCTATCCCGGCGCACTCTGTCTGCTGCCTGTTAACACTTTACTGACTGCTCTGTAATATACTACAAGGCATCATTAGGAGGTGCAGCAGCCCAGGAATAGTCTCTTATGTCCTGAGCTCTTCTCCCTTTCTGACTACAGGACAGTAGTGAATTGGTTTATCTTGCTCATTCGGCTGATGCCATCTCTGCTCTGTCTTTCCTCCCCTGACTAGACATCCTGTGACCTCTTTTATAGATGTTTGCGGATTTACGTCGGGAATACTCGCCGTCTGAATACAGCACCGGAGGTCCATGGTGCACGATAATTTGCTGCACCGATTTAAATATATTTTATGTTGATGTCTCCATTCAGATACACGGCGGCCTCCAAACTTCTGTCATTGCCCTAGTTACCAGATATCAGGTTCGCTCCGCTCACATGGCGTAAGGGTTTAGAACTAAGGACTTGTTCACACGTGTTTTGTAAATTTCTATTCCCTCACAGAGAAAACGCATCCACTGAAATCCCCATTTGTTGGAATGAGTTACTTTGTGCTCAGTTCGTGTCTGTCCCGGCAGGTTTCAATTAGGCTACATGCACACAAACGTATTTTGTTTCAGTGTCAATTCAGTTTTTTTTTGCGCCATGTGCTGTCCACATCAGTATGTGCGCTCCGTAGCCCCTATTCTTATCCGTTTTAAGGCATTGTTACAATGGATCCGCAAAAAAAAGGATGGCATACAGGTTTTTTTTTTGCGGACTGCAAAACACATACGGTCGTGTGCATGTAGCCTTATTCTGATGGGACAAAAAGCCCTGACAGCTGTGACCTTTTTCCTGCAAAAAATAACAGAAACATGGAGGAAAACAGCTATCCGTTTTATGCTTTTTTTAAGCACATCTGTCAGCAGGTTTGTCCCTATGACACTGTCTGACCTGTTACATGTGCGCTTGGCAGCTGAAGGCATCTGTGTTGGTCCCATGTTCATATGTCCCCGCATTGCTGAGAAAAATTAGGTTTTATTATATGCCATTACTCCTAGAGGCTCTGCAACTGCCGTACCCTCTCCATTTTGAGGCTCTGCAACTGCCGTACCCTCTCCATTTTGAGGCTCTGCAACTGCCGTACCCTCTCCATTTTGATTGACAGGACCAGGCGTAACAAGGTTTACATTTCCTGGCCCTGTCAACCAAAATGTAAACGTTGTTACGCCTGGTCCTGTCAATCAAAATGGAGAGGGTACGGCAGTTGCAGAGCCTCAAAATAGAGAGGGTACGGCAGTTGCAGAGCCTCTCGGTGTAACAGCAACGCCCCCATTGCTCCTAGAGGTCACATGGCCTAGGCGCAGCTCAACCCCATTCAAGTGAATAGGGCTGAGCTGCAATACCAAGTACTGCCACTATACAATGTATGGCGCTGTACTTAGTGAGCTGGTGCCTCCTCAAATTGCTGATCGGCAGGGGTCCTGGGTGTTGGAACCATCAGCATAAAAGTTCCAGAAAACCCCTTTTAAAAAACTGCCACAAAAAGCTGAGTGTGAAACTACATTGTAGTTTTTTTGACCACTAAAGAAAGCGATAAACTTTTTTTTTTATATTGCATGTATTTTTTAAAGAACTTTTTTTTCCCCAAAAACAAAAAAGGTGAGAATAGCATGGGATAGCATGATATTTTCAGGCAGTTTTTACCCCTACAGGGAAAGATGGAAAAATGTCTGAAAATAACAACTACTTGGGGTAAGAAAAAAAAATAATGGGAAAAGAACACCAAGCCAAAAAAACTAGTGTCTACTACATTTCATATTTCCCATTTTATTGTCAGCAAAAAAGCATCAAAAACTGCAGCTGCCAAAAAAAACAAAGCCATTAAAAACACAAGTGCTAAAAATACCTCAAAATACCTATGTGCAAAACCATTTTTAGCTTTTTTTTTTTTTTTTCCCCACTTGTAAAAAAGTCTGGAAATTCTGACATTTCTCCGAGCTTTTTTGTCACAACTTTTTCTTTGTTTCTTTACTTTTTTTCAGGGCTTTTTCTTTATAGAGAAGTCTATGAGAATAAGGCAATTGACCCCCAAAAAACATCACCTCAAATTAGAAAAAAAAAACACACCAAAACCAAAGAAGCCGGTCTGCTCTGCATTTAGTATTTTCCAGACTTCTATGCAACATCTGGAGCTGGTGTTTGACTGAAGGCTGCAGAAAAACGCCAGCTATTTTTTCCACTGACGGAGAAATGTGAGGGCTTGCTTTTTCTGAGACCATTTTGGGGCTTTTTATTGCAGTTTTTTGTTGCTGATGGGACAGCACATTGGACGCTTTTTTTTTTTTTTTTTTTTCCCACTTGTCTTTCTATGGTGTTCACTGTGTGTGATAACTGATTTTATCACACAGGTTGTTATATATGTATCAAAGAGAACAGGTACCACAGAATACCCAAAATATCAAAAATGTATTAGACATAAAAACATACATATAAATACAAATCTGTAGAGACTATACAAAGTGCCCACAGCGGCAGCTCACAAAGATTCCATGGTATAGCATAAATAAGAATCACCTATCATTCACAGCAAGGGTATTCAGGATCTGCGTAGCACATGTCTAAGACCCAGTGTCTATCATAATAACTGTCTAAGGGCTCTTTCACACCTGCGTTCTTGTCTTCCGGCATAGAGTTCCGTCGTCGGGGCTCTATGCCGGAAGAATCCTGATCAGTTTTATCCTAATGCATTCTGAATGGAGTGAAATCCGTTCAGGGTGCATCAGGATGTCTTCAGTTCCGGACCGGAGCGTTTTTTGGCCGGAGAAAATACCGCAGCATGCTGCGCTTTTTGCTCCGGCCAAAAATCCCGAACACTTGCCGCAAGGCCGGATCCGGAATGAATGCCCATTGAAAGGCATTGATCCGGATCCGGCCTTAAGCTAAACGTCGTTTCGGCGCATTGCCGGATCCGACGTTTAGCTTTTTCTGAATGGTTACCATGGCTGCCGGGACGCTAAAGTCCTGGCAGCCATGGTAAAGTGTAGCGGGGAGCAGCATACTTACCATCCGTGCGGCTCCCGGGGCGCTCCAGAGTGACGTCAGGGTGCCCCACGCGCATGGATGACGTGATCACGTGGCACGTCATCCATGCGCATGGGACGCTCTGACGTCATTCTGGAGCGCCCCGGGAGCCGCACGGACTGTAAGTATACCGCTCCCCCGCTCCCCGCTCCTACTATGGCAACCAGGACTTTAATAGCGTCCTGGGTGCCATAGTAACACTGAAAGCATTTTGAAGACGGATCCGTCTTCAAATGCTTTCAGTACACTTGCGTTTTTCCGGATCCGGCGTGTAATTCCGGCAAGTTGAGTACACGCCGGATCCGGACAACGCAAGTGTCAAAGAGGCCTAACATGTGCGATGCAGGTGTAGCCGATGTAGATGGCACATATACGATTTCTCTTACCCGATATCTCGCTGCGTGTAAGAGGACCACGCCAGACAGCGACAGCCCACTTACACACAGCGATATGATATTTTGGGTATTTTGTGGTACCTGTTCTCTTTGTTGATACATATTTAGGAGGTGCACCAGGTGGTGTCAATCCAGTTGATAGGTTGTTTTATATGTGGCGATACCAATTACGTTTTTTTGCATTCAGGGTATTTTTTTTTATTTATTATTTTTATTAGTGTTGGGCAAGCATGCTCGGCCCAACACTAATTTTACTCGAGCATCGCGATGCTCAGCACATCGTGGTGTTCGGCCGAATACTGCGTGTTCTCGAGCGCAATGCTCGAGTCTCCTACCCGCACGTTTCTTGCCTGCTACGCAGCCAATAAACGTGCGGGGGAAGTACTGGCACTCGCTATAAGGCCGTAGCCATGTTGGTTCCTAGCATTACAGTGATTACATGGCATCAAAACACCCTAAGAGGTGAGCCGAATGCCTGGGTCCACAATCAGTGTCTGCGGGTCACACCACTGCCTCCTCTTCCCCTGTGTTAAGTGCTGGCCAATCCCCTGTCCAAGACGCAGGCCCGGATGCCTCCCGCCATGCAGCTAAACCTTTGCAAGCACATCCACTTCTGTGATCCAGTGCAGCGTACAGATGTCTATACCCCAGGCCTTTGAACAAAAGCGCAAATACCCAGCCACCCACCCACAGACTAGCACTAAATGCGCGCCTTTCCAAAATTGCTGGCCCCGGAAATGTAGCCATTTAGGTTTGTGGAAACTGAGCCTTTCCGCAGCCTGATGGCGGCGGCTGTCCCGCAGTACTCTGTCCCCAGCCAACAAAATTTTTCACAGTGTGCCGTCCCAGCCTTACACCAGCATATGTTCCGTAACATCACCCGTGCTCTGACCAACGCAGTTATTGGGAAGGTCCACTTAACGACTGACACATGGACAAGTGCTTTTGGTCAGGGACGCTACAGTTCACAGCGTTCACCCAGTGTGCCGTCAGGGGAGGCCAGGTGCGAGTCGTACCCTGGGATGGCACAGGTGCTACCGACGCCAAGGATTGCGGGCTCTCCTTCCATCACCTCCTACGTTAGTGGCTACAACCCCCTCCCTTCTCCTCCTCCGCCTCCTAATCCACTTCCACCTCTGAATTATCATCTTGCAGCACCAGTCAGCCATCAGTCAGTAGCTGGAAGCAGTGTAGCACTGTAGTGGGGAAGCGGCAACAGGCCGTGCTTAATCTGATCTGCTTAGGTGACAAACAGCACACCGCCGCAGAACTGTGGCAGGGTATAAGGGACCAGACTGAGCTGTGGCTCTTGCCACTCAACCTACAACCAGGCATGGTTGTGTCTGATAATGGCTGTAACTTGGTGGTGGCTTTGGAGCTCAGAAAGCTCATACACATACCATGCCTAGCCCACGTGTTCAACCTAGTGGTTCAGCGGTTTCTCAAAACCTACCCCAAATTGCCTGAGCTACTGGTGAAGGTGCGCAGTGTGTGTGCACTGCCCATTTCATCAAGTCATCGCTTGCAATTGCAGACGCTTTGCACGTGGAAGTGGTGGAAATGGGGTAAGACAGTGCACAGGGTGATAGCCAGACCACCCACAGTTCATTTTCTCAGCGCAAACTGGATGATGAAGAGAAGGAGGAGGAGGAGGAGAAGCAGGAGACGGTTGCCTCCGCTACAGAGGGTAGTACCCATGGAAGTTTTATTCCATCTGTTCAGCGTGGATGGGTAGAAGAGGAGGAAGAGGATGAGGAGATTGAAACTCATCCTCCTGATGAGGACAGCGAAGTCTTGTCTGTTGGGACTCTGGCACACATGGCTGACTTTATGTTAGGATGCCTTTCCCCATGACCTTCGCGTTGTACGCATTTTGGCCAACACCGATTACTGGTTATTCACCCTTCTCGACCCTCACTACAAAGAGAACTTCTCATCTCTCATTCCTGTGGTGGAGAGGACAAGCAAAATGGTGCAATACCAGAAGGTCCTTGTGGAAAAATTGTTCCCAAAATTTCCAGATGACAACGCTGGCGGCAGAGTAAGAAGTTCCTAGGGTAACCGAGGAGGGGAGACGAGGGGAACACACTGCAGTTCCAACAGAGGCAGGGCAACACTCTCCAAGGCCTGGGACAGTTTTAGGACACCATGACAGCATCCTCAACCTGATGCGCGGCCTAGTGTCACAAGGAGGTAAACATTTTGGAAGATGGTGAAGAAGTACGTAGCAGACCGTGTCAGCGTCCTCAATGATCCCTCAGTGCCTTACAACTATTGGGTGTCCTAGATGGACTCGTGGCAGGAACTGGCGCTCTACGCCTTGGAGGTGCTGGCCTGCCCTGCCGCCAGCGTTTTGTCTGAGCAGGTATTTAGTGTTGCTGGGGGCATAATAACTGATAAGCGCATCCGCCTGTCAACTGAAAATGCTGACCGGTTGACTCTTATAAAAATGAACAAGGCCTGGATTGCCCCTAAGGCCTCTTTCACACTTGCGTTGTCCGGATCCGGCGTGTACTCCACTTGCCGGAATTACACGCCGGATCCGGAAAAACGCAAGTGAATTGAAAGCATTTGAAGACGGATCCGTCTTCAAAATGCGTTCAGTGTTACTATGGCACCCAGGACGCTATTAAAGTCCTGGTTGCCATAGTAGTAGTGGGGAGCAGTATACTTACAGTCCGTGCGGCTCCCGGGGCGCTCCAGAATGACGTCAGAGCGCCCCATGCGCATGGATGACGTGCCATGCGATCACGTCATCCATGCGCGTGGGGCGCCCTGACGTCACTCTGGAGCGCCCCGGGAGCCGCATGGACCGTAAGTATACTGCTCCCCCGCTCCCCACTACACTTTACCATGGCTGCCAGGACTTTAGCGTCCTGGCAGCCATGTTAACCATTCAGAAAAAGCTATATGTTGGATTCGGCAACGCGACAAGTGTTCAGGATTTTTGGCAGGAGCAAAAAGCGCAGCATGCTGCGGTATTTTCTCCGGCCAAAAAACGTTCTGGTCCGGAACTGAAGACATCCTGATGCATCCTGAACGGATTTCTCTCCATTCAGAATGCATGGGGATAATCCTGATCAGGATTCTTCTGGCATAGAGCCCCGACGACGGAACTCTATGCCGGAAGAAAAGAACGCAAGTGTGAAAGAGCACTAACTTCTCTCTCCTGGCCAAAAGTTTTGAGAATTACATAAATATTAGAAATTGGAAAAGTTGCTGCTTAAGTTTTTATAATAGCAATTTGCATATACTCCAGAATGTTATGAAGAGTGATCAGATTAATTGCATAGTCCTTCTTTGCCATGAAAATTAACTTAATCCCCCAAAAACGTTTCCACTGCATTTCATTGCTGTCATTAAAGGACCTGCTGAGATCATTTCAGTAATAGTCTTGTTAACTCAGGTGAGAATGTTGACGAGCACAAGGCTGGAGATCATTATGTCAGGCTGATTGGGTTAAAATGGCAGACTTGACCTGGTAAAAGGAGGGTGATGCTTGAAATCATTGTTCTTCCATTGTTAACCATGGTGACCTGCAAAGAAACGCGTGCAGCCATCATTGCATTGCATAAAAATGGCTTCACAGGCAAGGATATTGTGGCTACTAAGATTGCACCTCAATCAACAATTTATACGATCATCAAGAACTTCAAGAAAAAAGGTTCAATTCTTGTTAAGAAGGCTTCAGGGCGTCCAAGAAAGTCCAGCAAGCGCTAGGATCGTCTCCTAAAGAGGATTCAGCTGCGGGATCGGAGTGCCACCAGTGCAGAGCTTGCTCAGGAATGGCAGCAGGCAGGTGTAAGCGCATCTGCACGCACAGTGAGGCGAAGACTTTTGGAAGATGGCCTGGTGTCAAGAAGGGCAGCAAAGAAGCCACTTCTCTAAAAAAAAAAAAAACATCAGGGACAGATTGATCTTCTGCAGAAAATATGGTGAATGGACTGCTGAGGACTGGGGCAAAGTCATATTCTCCGATAAAGCCTCTTTCCGATTGTTTGGGGCATCAGGAAAAAGGCTTGTCCGGAGAAGAAAAGGTAAGCGCTACCATCAGTCCTGTGTCATGCCAACAGTAAAGCATCCTGAGACCATTCATGTGTGGGGTTGCTTCTCATACAAGGGAGTGGTCTCACTTACAATTTTGCCCAAAAACACAGCCATGAATAAATAATAGTACCAAAACACCCTCCAACAATCCAACAACAGTTTGGTGAAGAACAATGCATTTTCCAGCACGATGGAGCACCGTGCCATAAGGCAAAAGTGATAACTAAGTGGCTTGGGGGCCAAAACGTTGATATTTTGGGTCCACGGCCTGAAAACTCCCCAGATCTTAATCCCATTGAGAACTTGTGGTCAATCCTCAAGAGGCGGGTGGACAAACAAAAACCCACTAATTCTGACAAACTCCAAGAAGTGATTATGAAAGAATGGGTTGCTATCAGTCAGGAATTGGCCCAGAAGTTGATTGAGAGCATGCCCAGTCGAATTGCAGAGGTCCTGAAAAAGAAGGGCCAACACTGCAAATACTGACTCTTTGCATAAGGCCTAGTTCACACGATCGTTTTTTTTTTTTTTGCAAGTGTACGGGCAGTTTTTTTGTGTTCCATATACGGAACCATTCATTTCAATGGTTCTGCAAAAAAACGGAATGTACTCCGTATGCATTCCGTTTCCGTATTTCCGTTCCGTTGAAAGATAGAACATGTCCTATTATTGCCCGCAAATCAAGTTCCGTGGCTCCATTCAAGTCAATGGGTCCGCAAAAAGAACGGAACACATACGGAAATGCATCCGTATGTCTTTTGTATCCGTTCCGTTTTTGCGAAACCATCTATTGAAAAAGTTATGCCCAGCCCAATTTTTTCTATGTAATTACTGTATACGCCATACGAAAAAACAGAACAAACACAACGGCAACAAAAAACGGAACAACGGATCTGTGAAAAACGGACTGCAAAAAACTATAAAAGCCATACGTTCGTGTGAACTGGGCCAAAATGTCATGTAATTGTCGATAAAAGCCTTTGAAACGTATGAAGTGCGTGTAATTATATTTCACTACATCACAGAAACAACTGAAACAAAGATCTAAAAGCAGTTGAGCAGCAAACTTTGTGAAAACTAATATTTGTGTCATTCTCAAAACTTTTGGCCACGACTGTACACATTCAATGCACCCCTTCCACCACTGAAAAGGGTATATGGTTCAATCTTCCTTTTCTCGTCCTCCTCCTCCATCATATCAACATGTTTATTAAGCTGCCCTCGCTCCTAATGTTTTAGAGGGTCAGCTCAGCAGCAGGCCCTCATCCCTAATGTTTCGGAGGGTCACCAGCAGGCCCTCACCCCTAATGTTTCGGAGGGTCACCAGCAAGCCCTCGCCCCTAATATTTCAGAGGGTCACCAGAAGGCCCTGGTCCATAATGTTTTTGAGGGTCACCAGCAGGCCATCAATCATAATTTTTCAAGGGTGTGTGTGATGCCCTCCTTTATGTGATATACAGGTTGTATCGGAGTATAAATTCCTTGTAATTTTTGGCAGCACTTGCACTTTATATACAAGTAAGGGTACTTTCACACGTCCGTTTTTCTTTTACAGAAAAAAATGATCAGTTTTATCCTAATGCATTCTGTATGGAGAGCATTCCGTTCAGGATGCATCAGTTCAGTCCCTCTTACGTTTTTTGGCCGGAGAAAATACCGCAGCATGCTGTAGTTTTCTCTCCGGTTAAAAATACTGAACACTTGCCGGAATGCCGGATCCGGCCCCAAGTGTTCCGAAAAAACGGATACGGTTTTGCAGTCTGCGCATGCGCTGACCTTTAAATGTGAGAAAAAAATAAATACATGATCCGTTTTTTGGGATGACAAATGAAAAGACGGATCCCGTATTGCAATGCATTTGTGAGACAGATCTGCATCCGGATCCGTCTCACAAATACATCTGTTTGCGTCTAGATTGCCTGATCTGGCAGGCAGTTCGGGCAACGGAACTGCCTGCCGGAATTCTCTGCCGCAAGTGTGAAAGTACTCTTAATATACAGGAAAGAATGTTTCCTTACAATGTTTCCTCTAAAATCGATTTTATCTTGTTTGGTGATTATTACTGTCAGTCTGTAAAGGTGGCGTACTACTCGGACAACATCGTTCCCAGCAGCGACCTGGGAGTCCAAGATGCATCCAGACATCCTCCTCATGCTGTTCCCGAACCATTAGCGGCGTTTCCGTCATTTTCTGACCTTTTCCTGTGAACCAGACACCCTCCCCTCTTCAGAGCAGGGGGCGCCTGGTTTAATGCTCGGGGTCTCCCATTGACTTCCATTGTGCTCGGTAGAGGTGTTCTACTCGAGCACTTTGGTGCTGGACCAACACTAATTAATTTTTTTTATTACATAGTTTTTCTTTTGTAACTTCATTATTATTATTAATTATTATTATTATTTTTGTCTCATCCAGGTTACATTGCTCCATCTAGCCACTTAGAGGCCCGACATGTGTGAGAGGAGTTAAAACTGCCCGGGCAGCAGCAATAGCTCCGTCTCCAGCATGTGACAGTTACTTTACAGCTGCCTCCCCTCCCGGTGGTGCCCTGCAATAAGTCCCGGGTGACCTATGCTGGAAACTAGAGGTTGACAACTTGAGAGCGCTTTCTAGGCCGCCACTGGATTGCTAGGCAACGACCCGTGACGTCACGCCTTCAAGGACAAACCGAGAGTCACCTACACAGAGCCACTCCAATTACGTTGCGTCCCACAACGTACGTCACCACGTAAGACGTGCCCACACCGAACTGGAACGCATCCCATTGGTTGTTCTGCGGAACAGCTAATCTTCTATTTTATGCTAGCGTACTCGGCACGAATGTGATTGGACGCTGTAGATGTCAATCATAATGCCGAGCGCCCATTCATCACAATACGAGAGCAGCTGCACTTCCAAATAGAGACATGGGGAGAACGCGACCCTGCACCCGCTACATGTGCCTCCACTGCACCTATGTGCACACATACAGACCCCACCGTGCCTGCACTGCACCTGTGTGTACACATACAGACCCCACTGTGCACCTATGTGTACATGCAGACCCCACCGTGCCTGCACTGCACCTATGTGTACACATACAGACCCCACCGTGCCTGCACTGCACCTGTGAGTACACATACAGACCCCACCGTGCCTGCACTGCACCTGTGAGTACACATACAGACCCCACCGTGCCTGCACTGCACCTGTGAGTACACATACAGACCCCACCGTGCCTGCACTGCACCTATGTGTACACATACAGACCCCACCGTGCCTGCACTGCACCTGTGAGTACACATACAGACCCCACCGTGCCTGCACTGCACCTGTGAGTACACATACAGACCCCACCGTGCCTGCACTGCACCTGTGAGTACACATACAGACCCCACCGTGCCTCCACTGCACCTATGTGCACACATACAGACCCCACCGGGCCTGCACCTGTGTGTACACATACAGACCCCCACCGTGCCTGCACTGCACCTGTGTGTACACATACAGACCCCCACCGTGCCTGCACTGCACCTGTGTGTACACATACAGACCCCCACCGTGCCTGCACTGCACCTGTGTGTACACATACAGACCCCCACCGTGCCTGCACTGCACCTGTGTGTACACATACAGACCCCCACCGTGCCTGCACTGCACCTGTGTGCACACATACAGACCCCCACCGTGCCTGCACTGCACCTGTGTGTACATATACAGACCCCCACCGTGCCTGCACTGCACCTATGTGTACATATACAGACCCCACCGTGCATGTACTGCACATATACGTACACCTATAGATCCCACCGTGCATGTACTGCACATATAGATCCCACCGTGCATGTACTGCACATATACGTACACATATAGATCCCACCGTGCATGTGCAGCAGCTCCAACCAATATGTGCTGTGCCAGGACAAGGCCCCATTCAGTCGCTCACTGCTTCCAGTCTAGTATGCCAGAGGCTACATTTATTACACTGGGCCGCATATGCTCCAGTATCTACATCCATGGACCTTCACACCCCGCCTCTTCTGCTGTAAACTACAACTCCTAACAAGCTCTTGACAGTCTGCTGGGAGTTGTAGTTTTGCGATAATTATTCAGTCTGGAGACCACTGCTATACAGTATAGATAGGATGTGGTGTGCAAGTACATTTAGCCTCCGCCACAGGGTCCATCAAAAATGACTGACAAAACAGCGCAGCACTGGAACAACAATGGAAATAAGGCAGATGTGAACAGAGCCTTAGTACTGTGCCGGGAACAGGAGGGCGAGTCACCCCATGACCACTAGTGCTGGAGGACATTACTGCGCAGCACATGCAGCTACACAGGCACACTTCTCACCAATCTTTCTCTGCTTTATTATTATGGATCGGGGTTACTGAGTGAAAGTGTACAGTGTGAGCCTAAGGCTACATGCACACGACCATTGAAGTGAATGGGTCTGCAACCAAGCCGCAAAAACTGCAGCTCGGATGCGGACCGAAACAAGGGCCATGTGCATGAGGCCTTACCCTTACATCAGCTGTTAAGAGTTTCAAGAACACCAGAGTAAGGTTGCATACTGGGAGTTGTAGTTTTTACAGCAGCTGAAGTGATAAAGGTTGTAGACACCTGCCTTAGAGAAAGTCAAAAAGTTGCAGTTGAGACTGTCATACCCCATAGAAGTCAATGGAAGGTGTATATGACAAAGCATATCATCTCCATGACAATATTACACCCCATGATAAAACAGACACATGGCGTAGGAGGATCAGAGCTGAAGAGGTCACCCTGGATGAAAAGGTGACAGGCCACAATAAAAAAGTGTGTGTATATTTATTATATATATATATATATATTATTTTTATACAGTATATATCATGCATATATACTGTCATATAGTGACTGTATACAGTGGAGGACATGTCCCATACAGCCCCATACAGGTAGCATTATTACTGGAGAGGTCACCCGGAATAGACATATACAGTATACATCATGCATATATACTGTTATATAGTGTCACACACAGCCCCGTGCAGGTAGCATTACAGGGGAGGTCACCCTCACTGGACATACTTATATATACACACAGTATACATCATACATATATACTGTTATATAGTGACTGTATATAGCGGAGTACATGTCACATACAGCCCCGTGCAGGCAGCATTACAGGGGAGGTCACCCTGAGTGGACATATAACGGTGTGTGTATATATATATATATTATACACACACATACAGTATACATTATGCATATATAGTGACTGTATATAGCGGAGGACATGTCACATACAGCCCAGTGCAGGCAGCATTACTGGAGAGGTCACCCTCACTGGACATATAACGGTGTGTGTGTGTATGTGTGTATATATATATTAATACACACACACAGTATACATCATGCATATATACTGTTATATAGTGTCACACACAGACCTGTGCAGGCAGCATTACAGGGGAGGTCACCCTGAGTGGACATATAACGGTGTGTGTGTGTGTGTATATATATACACACACAGTATACATCATGCATATATACTGTTATATAGTGTCACACACAGCCCCGTGCAGGCAGCATTACAGGGGAGGTCACCCTGAGTGAAGGGGGCCGCACTCCTCCCGGGAACACAGACCCGCAGCTCATTGTCCCGCACCGTACGTCCTCCCCCAGCGTGCACAGCCCCCCGGTGCCTGCACCTCACCGGGTCAGCTGCACATATGGTGACCGCACGGGCTCCAGCAGCCGCTCCTGCTGCACGCTGCACTCTCCTCCCAGGCCCGCCTCACGCTCCCACAGCCCGGGGGCACTGACCTGGAACTAGCCGCTGCGGTGCCTGCACTTCCCGCTCCGGCCGCTTCTGCAGGCAGGGAGACTCCGAGCACAAGCTGCCGGCCGGATCACTCAGCTCCCCCGGAAGAGACGGAGCAGAGAGCGGCCGCGTGACGTCACTGCTCTGGCCCTGCCCCTTCTGTAAGGGCACTGACTGACTGACAGGACTGGAGTGCAAGTGCCAGTGTGTCCTTGGAGGTGAAGGCAGGGTCTGTAGTGTCACATCTGTGTCCCCAATGTCTTCTTATATTAGAGCCATAGTATATTGGAGCTGTCTAGTCAAACTAAATCTATCTCTCTCAAATCGATTTATCTTATATCTATCTAATATCTATCATCTATATATTGTTATGGCAGTGCTCCACACCCACGTCATTGCGCTATCCAGCACAGGCGCTGCAGAACTTACTCTTTACATGCTGCCCGCCAGCCAACCACTGCCAGGGTAGGTCGCTGAAGTCCTCGGTGCCCCGCTAGAGGACAAAGTCGACACTCGCGTAATAGGCCTCTTTTCTTGTCCAGTAAGGCATGTGACTGCCTCCCGACTCTTGAAGGGCCAGCGCACTTCTTGTTTTCTCACCAATCAATGGCTGAACATCTGTGTGTATGTAAGGCACATTTCCCAAGGGAGAGGTGCCTGAGCAATAGGTTTGCTGGGAGAGGTGCCTGAGCAATAGGTTTGCTAGTGACCAGTGAAAGTGTTCTATTCTGATCATCTACCCGTGTACAGAACCTCTGCCTGGATTACCATCTCTCACTATCCTCTGTCTGTCTTGACCTTAGCCTAACTTCCATATTGGCCCATTGCCACCTGGCCTGACCTCGGATTACTCTCTCGTACACATATATTCTGCCTGCCCTGACCTCGGCCTGTTACTGGACTACGAATAGTGCCTGACCTTTCAGTGCCTTCCACCAATGTCTCTGACCTCCGTGGGCCAGCTGGCAACTAGAATCAGACTATCTCAGTAGGGAGCATCCTGGTGTCTCCTCTGCAGTGAAGATCGGATCTCTGTGTAGGTGTTAAAGGGTGGGAACTGCCAGGATAACACCCTTAGGGATAACCCAAAGCCAAAATGGCTAGTTGGCACAGTGGTTCCACACCCACTGCCCATTAAATTTATCTATAGTCATGAATAAAAGTTTTGAGAGATAATTTTTTTTAAAACTTTCATTGACAAATATATCAGGTTTATGCAAAGACTCAATATTTCCAGTGGTGACTTCTTTTTGAAGACTTCTGCAATTCATCCTGGAATGCTGGATATCAACTTCTGGGCCAAACCCTGACTGATGTCAACACATACTTACCTAATCAGTGCTTGGACCAAAGGGTCAATAGGAATAAAATCTAGGGAGTTTCTTAGCCACAGACCTCAAATTTCAATGCTTTGTTCACGGAGCCACTTATCATGTTTGGTTTGTGACATGGTGCTTCATCATGCTGAAAAAAGCTTTGTCCATCACCTAATTGTTCCTGCACAGTATGGAGAAGTTGCTCTTGGAGGATGTTTTGATTACATTCTTTATTCATGGCAGCGTTCTTAGGCAAAATTGTCATTGAGCCGACTCCCTTGGATGAGAAGAAATCACACCAAGAACGGTCTCAGGATGCTTTACTGTTAGCACATGGAGGATGGCTAGGTGTCAAGAAGGACAGCAAAGAAGCCCTCCAAGACAGACTGACATTCTGCAGGAAGTACATGGACTGGACTGCAGAGACATTCTTCAGACTGTTTGGGACATCTGGAAAAATGATTGTCCCAAACATGATTTTGATTGAGAAGAAATGATAAGCTCCACCATGAGTCCTGTGTCATGCCAAAAGTAAAGCATTCCGAGACCATTCATGTATGGAGTTGCTTCTCATCCTAGGTAGTGGGCTCACTTCCAATTTTGCCAAAGAACACTGCCATGAATAAAGAATGGAATTAAAATACCCTCCAAGAGCAACTTCTCCCAACCATCCAGGTTGGTGATGAACTGTGCTTTTTCCAGCATGATGGAGACCATGCCACATGGCAAATATGATAACTAAGTGACTCGGTGAAAAAAACATAGAAATTTGGGTCCATGGCCAGAAGCTCTGCAAATACAGTCCTGATCAAAAGTTTAAGACCACTTGAAAAATGGCAAAAAATCTTATTTAGCATGGCTGGATCTTAACAAGGTTCCAAGTAGAGCTTCAACATGCAACAAGAAGAAATGGGAGTGAGACAAAACATTTTTTGAGCATTCAATTTAATTAAAACAACGAATAAACTGAAACAGGCTGTTTTTAAGCTGATCAAAAGTTTAGGACCACACCTCCCAAAAAAAAACGAAACCCCCCCAAAACAGAAATCCAACTTCCAAACATGAACTCAGTAATGAGTAGCTCCGCCGTTATTGCTTATCACTTCAAAAATTTGTTTCGGCATGCTTGATGCAAGCGTTTCCATGAGGTGAGTGGGAACATTTCTCCAAGTGGTGAAGACGGCCGCACGAAGGCCATCTACTGTCTGGAACTGTTGTCCATTTTTGTAAACTTCCCTTGCCATCCATCCCCAAAGGTTCTAAATTTGAAATGGTTATGTCCCCCCATGGTTATGGGGCTGCAGTCAGCACCAGTAAGGGATTTAATTTGGCGGACAGCCAATTGGATCCTCCGGCTCAGTGCTGATGAAATTTTGTTGGGTCTTCCACTTGACTTTTTTGTTCCATAATCCTCAGGATCATTTAGGATATTCCAAATGACTGTCTTACTGCGTCCCACCTCAGCAGCGATGGCGCGCTGTGAGAGACCCTGCTTATGCAGTTCCCTTACCATCCATCCCCAAAGGTTCTCAATTGGATTTAGATCAGGGGAACACGCAGGATGGGCCAAAAGAGTGATGTTATTCTCCTGTAAGAAGTCCCTTGTCCTGCGGGCATTGTGTACTTGTCATGGAACCATGAACCAGACGTACAACAAGAGATAAGTGGAAATAAGAAGGCTTTATTGAAAATCAAGCTGTAAGGCAAAAGTCCAAACGGATGGCTAAACCGAAGCAGGGTCTTGCGAAGCCAGAGGTCAGGAACCAGAAGGGTAGTCAGACGAAGCCAGGATCAGGAACCAGCAGGGTAGTCAGACGAAGCCTGGATCAGGAACCAGCAGGGTAGTCAGACGAAGCCAGGATCAGGAACCAGAAGCAGCTGCAGTCTTAGAAGCATGTGAACACAGGAGGACCAAGCAAGGAACTGAAGCCACAGACCTCCTATATATATGAGCTAGGCATCCAGCTCCTCCCAGTGGGAAGGAGAAGCCGCAGGGTGGGAGGCTACAAGAAACCCAGAAACCAAGATGGCCGCCAGCACATGTCAAACGAAGGAGAACAGCAAGAAGGTAAGACCATGACAGTACCTCCCCCTCAAGGGCCCCTCCTCCGCGGAGTAAAGATCGGTTTCTGAGGGAAGCGTGCGTGGAAGGCTCGGAGCAAGGCAGGAGCATGGACATCTGCGGAGGGAACCCAGGAACGCTCCTCTGGACCATAACCACGCCAATGGACCAAAAACTGCACCCGACCGCGGACCAGGCGTGAGTCCAGGATATTGCTCACCTCATACTCCTCACGATTGCCCACTTGGACCGGACGAGGCCGAGGAACCGAGGAAGTGAAACGATTACACACCAGTGGCTTCAACAGGGAGACATGAAACACGTTGGAGATCCGCATGCCAGGAGGAAGCGCAAGGGCATAGGCTACCGGGTTTACCCTGCGAAGCACTCGGAAGGGACCAACAAAGCGAGGCGCCAGCTTGGGAGTGGGCACTCGAAGGTTGAGGTTGGACAACCATACGCGGTCTCCGACCTGGTAGGAAGGAGCGGGCGCTCGTCTGCGATCAGCCTGGAGTCTCTGGCGCTGCGCAGAGACCTCAAGGGACCTCTGGATCTGTACCCAAGAAGCACGTAGGACGGAAAGGTGATCCTCCACAGCCGGAATATCCTGGGGAGAGAATACCTCCGGTCACACGGCAGGTTGGAACCCATAATTGGCCATGAAGGGAGACGTCCCAGAGGAAGAGTTCACCGCCGTGTTCCTGGCAAACTCAGCCCAAGGCAGGAGGTCAACCCAATTGTCTTGGTGATCGGAGACATAGCAACGAAGGAATTGCTCCAAGGCCTGATTGGATCGTTCTGCGGCCCCATTGGACTGAGGGTGGTAGGCCGAGGAGAAAGAGAGATGAATCCCCAACTGGGAGCAAAAGGCGCGCCAGAACCTGGACACAAACTGACTCCCCCGATCCGACACAATCTCCTTGGGCAAACCGTGCAACCGGAAGACCTCCCTGGCAAAAATCGAGGCCAACTCTTGTGCAGAGGGTAACTTCTTGAGAGGAACACAGTGGCACATTTTGGAAAACCGATCCACAATCATGAGAATGACCGTATGGCCTCGGGATGCAGGGAGGTCCACAATGAAATCCATCCCCAGGTGTGACCATGGACGCTCCCCGGTGGCTATGGGTTGCAAAAGGCCCAACGGAAGGTGCCGAGGGGACTTACTCTGGGCACAAACGGAGCATGCCGCTACATATGCGGCGATGTCGGAACGTAGAGAAGGCCACCAGAACAGACGTGAAACAGCCCAGGACAGCTGATTCTTTCCAGGATGCCCCGCGGCCTTGGAGTTATGGTAGGTTCGCAACAACCGAGTGCGCAACTCCTCAGGCACAAAACATCTGCCGTTGGGTCTCCCAGAGGGAGCACCAGATTGAGCCGCCAAAATCTGCTCACCCAGGGGAGAGGTCAGGCTGGTACGAATGGCGGCCAGGATCTGATTCGGAGGTATGACCGAAGTCGGAATCGACTCCTCCCCGGACAGCTCGGAGTACTGCCGTGATAAGGCATCCGCTCTGATGTTCTTGGAACCGGGTAGGTAGGAGACCACGTAATTAAAACGTGACAAGAACAGAGCCCATCTGGCCTGACGTGGTGTCAATCTCTTGGCCTCAGAGAGGTAGGTCAGATTCTTGTGGTCCGTCAGGATGAGAACCGGAACCACCGAGCCCTCGAGCAAGTGCCTCCATTCTTTAAGGGCCTGCACGATGGCCAATAACTCCCTGTCACCAATCTGATAGTTGCACTCCGCGGAAGACAGTTTCCGGGAGTAAAACCCACAAGGAAGCAGAGGACCCTCTGGTGTTCTACGCTGAGACAGAAGGGCGCCTACTCCCGTCTCAGACGCGTCCACCTCGAGGACAAAAGCCAACCCAGGGTTGGGATGCGACAGAATCGGAGCCGACACAAAGGCGGACTTTAGAGCCTCAAAAGCTCGGATGGCCTCGAGCGACCAGACCTGGGGATTACTGCCCCTCCTGGTCAGATCCGTGAGAGGCTTGGCTAGCATGGAAAAGTCCCTGATGAACTTCCGATAATAATTGGCGAAGCCCAAAAAGCGCTGCAGGGCACGAAGACCACTGGGCTGGGGCCACTGTAAGACAGCCGAAACCTTCTCAGGATCCATGGAGAACCCCTCAGCGGAAATGATGTAACCTAAGAAGGTTACCTGGGATCGGTGAAATTCGCATTTCTCAAGCTTACCGAACAGCTTGTTCTCTCGTAACCTTTGCAACACTCGTCTGACATCCAGAATGTGGGCCTCCATGGATTCAGAATATACCAAGATGTCATCCAAATAGACCACCACACACTGCTGCAACAGGTCACGGAAAACATCGTTGATGAATTCCTGGAAGACTGCGGGCGCATTGCACAACCCAAAGGGCATAACCAAGGATTCATAATGACCGGTCCTGGTGTTAAACGCGGTCTTCCACTCATCGCCCGCCTTGATCCTTACCAGGTTATATGCCGCCCTCAGGTCGAGTTTGGTAAAGACCGTGGCCCCTTTGAGGCGATCGAACAGCTCGGAAATCAAGGGTATCGGGTAAGCGTTCTTGATCGTGATGCGATTGAGACCCCTGTAATCGATGCAAGGCCTCAACTCACCGCCCTTCTTTTTCACAAAGAAAAATCCAGCCCCTGCCGGGGACGAGGATTTGCGAATGTGTCCGCGTGAAAGCGCCTCCCTCACGTACTCCTCCATGGCCTCATTCTCCGCTACCGACAGTGGATAGACTTTGCCACGAGGAGGAACGGCACCAGATTGTAACTCTATGGCACAATCGTATGGGCGGTGCGGAGGTAGGGCAACCGCACGCACCTTATCGAATACATCCCGGTACTCCTCGTATTCAGGAGGCAACAGAGAGTCCGAGGAAGTACACAGCAACTTGACAGGCCCATGGATGCAACTAGCCCCACACTGCGGTGACCACGAGAGGATCTCGGCCGATCTCCAATCGAAAGTCGGATTATGCTTCTGGAGCCAGGGGTACCCCAAGACCACCGAGTAGTGTGGAGACGAAATAACCTGGAGACAGACCGACTCTCTGTGAACGGCACCAATGGCCATCCCCACTGGAAGGGTCTCCTGAGTCACGTGTGGCGGCAGAAGGGGTCTGCCGTCTATCGCCTCAAGAGCCAGTGGGGAACCTCGAGGCTGCAGAGGAATGGAATTGGCGGCAGCGAACACACTATCAATGAACAAACCACCAGCACCAGAGTCCACCAACGCCTGGGTCGTCACCGAGCCCCCGACCCAGGAGAGGACAACAGTAATCAGTGGTTTGTCAACACGGGAAACCGGGGACGAGGAGACTCCACCCAAGATCTGCCCCCGACAGGATCTCAGGTGCGAGCGTTTCCCGGACGGTTCGGGCATGCCAACCGAAAATGCCCACCGAGACCACAGTACATGCATCGGCCCTCGCGTCTCCGGAGTACCCTCTCCCCCTCGGACAGGCGAGCAAACCCCAGCTGCATGGGTTCACCCCCAGACAAGTCATCCCCAGGAGGCGTGGGAGGAGAGGGAGGCACGGGTGGGACAGCAAACGTAGGCGCCAATCTGTTAGAAGACCTCCGCAGGCTCTCCTTAAAGGAAGGTCTCTCCCTGAGTCTGGTGTCAATCAAAATCAGGAAAGAAATAAGAGACTCGAGCTCCACTGGTAGGTCCTTAGCTGCAACCTCATCCTTCAAGGCATCCGAGAGACCATGAGAGAAAGCAGCGACCAGAGCCTCATTATTCCAGCCCACCTCTGCTGCCAGGGTACGAAACTCAATGGCGTATTCAGCTACGGATCGTGAACCCTGTCTGATGGACATAAGGAGCTTCGCAGCAGAGGCAGCACGAGCCGGCACATCGAATACCTTCCGAAGAGAAGCAACAAAACCGGAAAACTCGGCAACCACCGGATTGTTGTTCTCCCATAAAGGGCTGGCCCAGGCCAAGGCCTTGTCCGAGAGCAGCGAGATCAAGAAGCCCACCTTTGATCTCTCAGTAGGAAAGGCATGTGGCAGCAACTCGAAATAGATGCCCACCTGGTTAAGGAAACCTCGGCACTGAGTTGGCTCTCCCCCAAAGCGCTGTGGAAGGGGGGCAGAACCGGTCATACCCCGAAACACCGCAGGCGCAGCAACAGGTGTCGGGGTAGACTCTGGCGCAACAACCGGAGCGGCAGTAGGAGCGGGCCCAGGAGCGACAACCGACCCATCGGCAACGGAAGCTAAATGAGCCGTGCGTTCAAGCAGGGTTTGCAACGCCACAGCGAACCGACCCAACAGGTGATCCTGCTGATCAAGTCTGGCAACCAGCGTAGGTAGCGAGGATGGCCCTGTACCGTCAGAATTCATGGCTTGGTCCTAATGTCATGGAACCATGAACCAGACGTACAACAAGAGATAAGTGGAAATAAGAAGGCTTTATTGAAAATCAAGCTGTAAGGCAAAAGTCCAAACGGATGGCTAAACCGAAGCAGGGTCTTGCGAAGCCAGAGGTCAGGAACCAGAAGGGTAGTCAGACGAAGCCAGGATCAGGAACCAGCAGGGTAGTCAGACGAAGCCTGGATCAGGAACCAGCAGGGTAGTCAGACGAAGCCAGGATCAGGAACCAGAAGCAGCTGCAGTCTTAGAAGCATGTGAACACAGGAGGACCAAGCAAGGAACTGAAGCCACAGACCTCCTATATATATGAGCTAGGCATCCAGCTCCTCCCAGTGGGAAGGAGAAGCCGCAGGGTGAGAGGCTACAAGAAACCCAGAAACCAAGATGGCCGCCAGCACATGTCAAACGAAGGAGAACAGCAAGAAGGTAAGACCATGACAGTACTGTAGCGTTGTCCTATTTAAAAACCCAGTCGTTACCACACAGGCGAGGGCCCTCAGTCATGAGGAATGCTCTCTGCAACATCTGGACATAGCCAGCGTCCGTTTGACGCCCCTGCACTTCCTGAAGTTCCATTGTTCCACTGAAGGAAAAAGCACCCCAGACCATTATGGCACCCCCTCCACTGTGGCGCGTAGAAAACATCTCAGGTGGGATCTGCTTGTCATGCCAGTAATGTTGGAAACCATCAGGACCATCAAGGTTACATTTTTTCTCATCAGAGAATAAAACTTTCTTCCACCTTTGAATGTCCCATGTTTGGTGCTCTCTTGCAAAGTCCAAATGAGCAGTTCTGTGGCGTTCAAGGAGAAGAGGTCTTTGAAGACGTTTTTTGTTTTTGAAGCCCTTCAGTCTCAGATGCCGTCTCATGGTTATTGGGCTGCAGTCAGCACCAGTAAGGGATTTAATTTGACGGACAGCCAATTGGATCCTCCGGCTCAGCGCTTATGACATTTTTTTGGGTCTTCCACTTGACTTTTTTGTTCCATAATCCTCAGGATCATTTAGGAAATTCCAAATGACTGTCTTACTGCGTCCCACCTCAGCAGCAATGGCGCGCTGTGAGAGACCCTGCTTATGCAGTTCAACAACCCGACCACGTTCAAAAAGGGAGAGTTTTTTTGCCTTTGCCATCACAACGTGTGACTACCTGACAGAAAATGACAATAAATCCACATCTTTGCACAGATTTGGCCTTTTAAAGGCATGTGTTCCTAAAATTTGGATCAGCTGAAAAACGACCTCTTTCAGTTTAATCGTTATTTTCAATTACCGTATTTTTCGCCGTATAAGACGCACCGGCCCATAAGACGCACCTAGGTTTTTGGGGAGGAAAATAAGAAAAAAAATTCTTTTAACCAAAAGGTGTGCTGTGTGTTTGGTGGGTTTGGAACTAATGGTGGTCTGTGGATGGCACTTATACTGGGGATCTGTGGATGACGGACACTGTTATGGGGGGATCTGTGGATGACGGACACTGTTATGGGGGGGATCTGTGGATGACGGACACTGTTATGGGGGCGATCCGTGGATGACGGACACTGTTATGGGGGGGGATCTGTGATGGACACTGTTATGGGGGGGATCTGTGATGGACACTGTTATGGGGGGGATCTGTGATGGACACTGTTATGGGGGATCTGTGGCTTGCACTGTTACAGGGGGGATCTGTGGATGGCACTGTTAGAGGGGGGGATCTGTGGGTGGCACTGTTAGAGGGGGGATCTGTGGGTGGCACTGTTAGAGGGGGGATCTGTGGGTGGCACTGTTATATATGTGCCATCCACAGACCCCCCCCAGCCCATAACAGTTCCATCCACAGACCCTCCCAGCCCATAACTGTGCCATCCACAGATGTCCCCCATAAAAATGTCATCCACAGATCCCCAGCCGCTCCAGTATACAAATATAAGATGTCTTATTCAATTAATAGTTATTAAACATGCCCCCCAACTCCTAATAGTACCTTACATCCTAACCGCTTCAGTACAATGGAGGCAGGCAGGCCGGGCGGCCGGCGCGTCACTCACTGACGTCACTTGCTTTATTCATAAAGTAGGCGGCGCAGGCACGTGACATCAGGGAGTTACGCTGCCGCCCGCCCGTGCTGCATTGTACTGAAGCGGTTAGGATTTAAGGTACTATTAGGAATGAAGGGGCATATTTAATAACTATTAATTGAATAAGACATTTTATATTAGTATACCGGCGGGGCGGGGCTATAGTACAGTGACTGCACCGCCCCGCCGCTATTGCCGGCCCCCAGCTCCTCCTCCCAGTCCCTCCCCGAGTCCCCGCTCGCTCGTACATCGCAGCTTGCGATGTAAAACTGACAGCATTCGCCGTATAAGACGCAGGGGCATTTTCCCCCCATTTTGGGGGAAGAAAAAGTGCGTCTTATACGGCGAAAAATACAGTAATTGAATGCTCAAAAAATGTTTTGTCTCACTCTCATTTCTTCTTGTTGCACGTTGAAGCTCTACTTGGAACCTTGTTAAGATCCAGCCATGCTAAATATGATTTTTTGCCATTTTTCAAGTGGTCTTAAACTTTTGATCAGAACTGTATCAATCCCTTTGAAAACCTGTGGTCAATCCTTAAAAAGCAGGAGGACAAAAAAAAAACACAGAAATTGTGATAAACTCCTGTAACATCCCAGAGTATGTTACTAAACTCTGTTTCCCTGCTACAACATGTCAGGTGTATATTTATTGTCATCTTGTGTAATCTAACATTGCATTTCCCTGTATATGCATTTTCCTGGCCTGTTTGATATATTATGCTGTAATTTCCATGTCCACCAGCAGGTGGCAGCAATGTATTCAGCAGACCTCAGCCAGTTTAGTATTGCTAGACTGGAATAGTTCATTTCAGTCTAGTCTCCCCCGTGTGAGCAGAAGTGGGTTGTTCCCATGTTCTGTCTCATGAGGAGGAGAAGGAAGTTGAGTTAGTGATGGGAAGTTCGGATCTTTGAGCTGAATCGGTTCATTTGAATCAGCTCCTTCAAATGAACCGATTCATGAATCGGATCTTCGGTTCACTTGCTGAGCCGGCTCTCAAGTGAATGAACCGAAGGTCAGGAGGGACTCGCTCCTGGCAAACACAGCTCTGCTGCAGTGAAGCAGACTGTGATAATTGTCTGAGAGTGTTAAAAGAATCGTGTCACCGAGTCCCTACCAGACTTCCTGCTCTGCTACAGCATGTAGCAGAGCTGTGTGTGTACAGGGTGCATGTAGCATGATGCTACACTGCTGCATGCACCCTGTACACACACAGCTCTGCTACATGCTAGATTAATGCCTGCCCCCTCCCCCCCCCCCCCCCCCCCCGGACGGACGGACTGACTTACGGACTTACAGGGAGCCGCAGAGCAGGGAGCCTGGCAGGGACTCGTGACTCACGGTTCTTTTAACTCAAAAGAATCAAATGAGTCTCTGACTCATTCGATTCTTTTAACTAATAGACAGACGATTCTCTGAGTCCCTGCGACTCCCCCTGTGCTGGGAGTCAGTGCTGGCGGCCTCTGATTGGTTGGAGGGCGGGGAGGGGCGGGGCTAGCGTCCACTGCCGGCTCCTATTACACTGCCTGCTGCTGCCTCTATGCTGATCTGACTGAGCCGTTTCATTCGGATCGGCTCAGTCAGAGGAACCGACTCTTCCGGATTAGTGAACTGAATCGGTTCAAAAGAACGATTCGTTCATGATCCGGACATCACTAAGTTGAGTTAGTGTACCAGCTACCCCCGCTTGGGGTAGGCTGTGTTAGTAGGAGCTCCCAGTTACAGGGATCCCAAGACAGGATCTTGCCCAGCTGAGGCCAAGGATCACTCCTCCCAGTCTGAGCCCTTCAGCCTCGACTGTGGACAACCAAGCAACACCTCCAGAACTACAGAATCTCCAGGAAGAATCATTCCCTGCGAGCAGTCCTGTGAGTACTTATCCAGAGTCCAGGAGAAGCCAAATTCCTCCTCAGCTAGTCAGGCCCACACCAAGCAGAAGACAGACAGAGCAGAAGATAGATACCTGCCATATTCACTAGGCATATGATAAGAAGCAGAATATATATACCGTATTTTTCGTTTTATAAGACACACTTTTTTCCCCTCCAAAGTGGAGGGAAAAAGTCACTGCGTCTTCTAAAACGAATGCAATGCAAATTAGGTTTGCCATTCAACTGTTGGGTGGGCTGGCGGCTTCACTGAAGGCTTCTGCCTCCAGCCCGCGCTTCCTTAACAAGACCGCACCAGGGATGGGCAGGCTGGCGGCTTCGCTTATTATGAGCGCCAGGGGCTGGGGCCCGCAGCTCCAGTAAGTGAAAATGTTTTCCCCCTGTCCCCCCCTCCAGCCGCTAGCCGGCACGTCCGGTGCGCACCCGGCACCGGAGTCCTCAGCTCCAGTAAGTGAAAATTTTTCCCCCTGTCCCCTCCTTCGGCCGCCAGCCCGCACTTCTGGTGCGCACCCGGGACCGGAGCCTGCAGCTCCAGTAAGTATAATCTTCTCCCCCCTGTCCCCTCCAGCTGCTGCCAGGGGACCCCAGCAATGACCTGAGCTCCAGAGTTCCGGTCTTCTCGTCTATGTGCTGGATGCCTGTCACACTGTGCGCTCCAGCGCCTCTGTTATTGTGCCTGCCAGCCCTGCTGCTCTCTGCTCATACATCCCCCATGTACTGCAGTGTATGAGTGTATTCCTATGGATGAGGGGGGTTATAGTATTTAATATAAACACTGTCCAGAGACTGTTCTGTAATTGGCATGTGTTTATATTAAATATGACTATGACCCCCCTCAGCCATAGGAATCCACCCATGTACTGCAGTATATGGGTGGATTCTTATGGATGAGGGGGGTTATAGTCATATTTAATATAAACACATGTCAATTACAGAACAGTCCCTGGATAGAGTTTATATTTAATCTGACTATAACTCCCCTCATCCTTGAGAATACATTAATGTACAGTACATCAGTGTATTCTTTAGGATGATGGGTATTATAATCACATAAGTGTCATCCACAGATCCCCCATAAGTGTGTCATCCACAGATCCCCCCATAAGTGTGTCATCCACAGATCCCCCCATAAGTGTGTCATCCACAGATCCCCCCATAAGTGTGTCATCTACAGATCCCCCATAAGTGTGTCATCCACAGATCCCCCATAAGTGTGTCATCCACAGATCCCCCCCATAAGTGTGTCATCCACAGATCCCCCATAAGTGTGTCATCCACAGATCCCCCATAAGTGTGTCATCCACAGATACCCCCATAAGTGTGTCATCCACAGATCCCCCCATAAGTGTGTCATCCACAGATCCCCCATAAGTGTGTCATCCACAGATCCCCCATAAGTATGTCATCCACAGATCCCCCATAAGTGTGTCATCTACAGATCCCCCCATAAGTGTGTCATCCACAGATCCCCCATAAGTGTGTCATCCACAGATCCCCCATAAGTGTGTCATCCACAGATACCCCCATAAGTGTGTCATCCACAGATACCCCATAAGTGTGTCATCCACAGATCCCCTCCATAACAGTGTCATCCACAGATCCCCTATAATAGTGTCATCCACAGACCACCAATAGTTCAAACCCCACCAAAAGCACACCTTTTGGTTGAAAATATTTTTTTTCTTATTTTCCTCCTCAAAAACCTAGGTGCGTCTTATCATCAGGTGTGTCTTATAAAGCGAAAAATACGGTAGATTCCTGCCACATATTGCCAATACCTGCTGGGACCCAAGACTAAAGCTGTAACTCGTATGGATTTCTGTTGCCATTCAGTAAAGATAAGTTGCATTGTACTCCAAGTCTGGATCTCATTCATTCCTCAATTACTCCTACTGACCACACTTAATTTATTGCAAGTGAGCCAGGATCCAGAAGTCCAGCCGTACCCAGGTAGGAGACACGGTTGACACAATACCTACTACATAGAGACATTATCCCCCTCTGGCATTCCTCACCTGGTACGTGAGTGATTACATCTTAAAGGGCTTCTGTCAGCCCACTAAACCGTTTTATTGTTTTTTGGTTAATAATAATAATCCCTACACTGCGAGCTCCCTATACATAAGCTAAATATTCATTTTGGTTCTGTAGATTTTGTTAAAAAGCTATTTTTATAATATGTAAATTACCTTGCTACCAGCAAGTAGGGCGTCTACTTGCTGGTAGCAGCCGCATCCTCCGATCCTAATGACGCCCCCTCCGCTGTGTGATTGACAGGGCCAGGGAACAGGATCGTTCTCTGCTGGCCCTGTTTGAATTCAAAATATCGCGCCTGCGCCGTACCTGTCTTTAATCGGCGCAGGCGCATCTACACCCGGCGCAGGCGCATTGAGGATGGAGCGGCCGAGAGAGCGGCTGCCTCTCAGTGCGCCTGCGCCGATTAAAGACAGGTACGGCGCAGGCGCGATATTTTGAATTCAAACAGGGCCAGCAGAGAACGATCCCGTTCCCTGGCCCTGTCACTCACACAGCGGAGGGGGCGTCATTAGGATCGGAGGATGCGGCTGCTACCAGCAAGTAGACGCCCTACTTGCTGGTAGCAAGGTAATTTACATATTATAAAAATAGCTTTTTAACAAAATCTACAGAACCAAAATGAATATTTAGCTTATGTATAGGGAGCTCGCAGTGTAGGGATTATTATTAACTCAAAAAAAAAAAAAAAGGTTTAGTGGGCTGACAGAAGCCCTTTAAAGGGCCCTGAGACTATAACCTGCGCACATTGCAATTGGCGTCATGAACTAAAGACTATTAATATTGCGCCAGTGTGCATTAGTCACAATCCGGCTTACTGCACATGCTTGGCTATTTTTGGAACTCCCATAGAAATAAATGGAGAGCGCACCACACATGCACCTCTACAGGACTGCTGGAAATAGCCAAACCAGCGCTCGGCTATTTTTGAAACCCCATGTAAATGAAGGGTGGCCGCGCTTGCTTGTTTTAGTAACAACTGGCATCCTTCTTGTAATAACAATGCTGGGGCGTCTATTCTTATGACTCGATGTTGTGCCATTCCCTTATTATTCCTGCTAGAAATTATGAATGAGTTGTTAACAGTTTGCAGTGAAGGTCCCAATGGGTGTTACCAGTTTGGGGGGGGGGGGGGGTCACTGCACAGTCTGATACTGGCAGCACTGATTGGATAGAGTCAGGTTGTGCAGGGACACGCATTTAACTGGACCTTCACTGCAAACTGCTAGTAAGCCATTCATAACATTAAGGAAATGGAGCACCATAGGCTCACACAAAATCATTACATGGGGAATGCAACCACTTCCTAAAACGGAAACGTCAGGAGAGGTGACAGGTCCTCTTTAATCGGGCCACGTACCCTTTAATAATAGGACAGCTCATTGTGTGGCCTATCTGAAGGCACCACAACTACACCTTCTAATGTTTATTGCATAACCCTGACCATTTATGAAAGGACAAAGCGTAATCTCTGCTGAATATAGTGTGCCCACGCACATGTTGGATGTTGTCATGTTGACAGTGTTGTACTGTATGTGAAATGCTGGTTCAGTCACTTGTATATAGCGGTGTATAGAACCCCTAAGGCTAGAGCAAGAGTTAAAGCCGGATCGGTAAACGTTAGTGTGTAACCAGCCTTAGCTGACGGAGAATTTAGGTAAAGTCCCAGAGAACATTACAAGTGTTGCCCTCTCACAATAGTGAACACATCATACCCGGCTTGTGCCCTCTCCTGCTCAGCTCCGTAGGCGCGTTGACGTCATTGCATCATGCTTGCCTGCACTGGACCGCACAGAGTCCAGTGACTGGTGGAGCAGAGAGCTCCCTGCTCCACCATTGTATTCAACTGGATCTATGTCCTAAGGATTTAGATATGGTTAAAATCAGGACATGCGGAAGCCATCTGGGGAATGCTGTACAGTTTAACCACTGCAGCTCCAGGCCAGAAGCATCATGCAACGTAGCGTTGAAAAGGACCAGGGCCGTGGAGTCATCTTGGTGGAGTTTTCAGTGGAGTTGGAGTCAGTAAAAATGTACCGACTCCAGCTTAAAAATAAAATTATCTGTTATTGAGTCATTAAAGGGGTTCTCCACAAATTAAGAACATAAAATTACTGAAAATACTTAAAGGGCTTCTGTCACCCCACTAAAGTAATTTTTTTTGGGGGGGGGGCTAGTTAAATTCCTTATACTGCGTTAAAGGGGTTCTGCACTTTGTTTTAACTGATGATCTATCCTTTGGATAGATCATCAGCATCTGATAGGCGGGGGTCCGACACCCAGGACCCCCGCCGATCAGCTGTTTGAGAAGGCAGTGGCGCTCTATTCTCACTGTTTACCGCTGGCCCAGTGACGTCACGACTAGTATCAACTAGCATGGGCGGGGCTAAGTTCCATTCAAGTGAACAGAGCTTAGCCCCACCCACGCTAGTTGATACTAGTCGTGACCTCACTGGGCCAGCAGTAAACAGCGAGAAGGCAGTGGCGCTCCAGCAGCTCAAACAGCTGATCGGCGGGGGTCCCGGGTGTTGGACCCCCGCCAATCAGATGCTGATGATCTATCCAGAGGATAGATCATCAGTTAAAACAAAGTGCAGAACCTCTTTAAGCAAAAAGCATAGATGTGGTAGGCAATAACAAGAGCTCGGCGGCACTGAATCAGTTGCTTGGCGGCACCAAATCAGAAACCATATGTCCTACCACAATCCGGGGGGTTCCAGTGCACATCCATGAATCCCGGAGGGAAAGCAAAAACCATCTATCCCTGGGCTAGATGATGATGGGGTATTGAAGGACAGGGTGGGCAAAGAACTGTCCCTGATATTGCCCTACAAGGGGGTGCTATTCTGGCCCTGATAGCCTAACCACAGACCACCCGCCCTGATAAGAGCGACCCCGGTCGTTACCTTACCCTATATAAAAATGGCCCTAGTAAGCCCCTAGGCTCCTGACTTCCAGGTGATCACTATATAGATCTATGTGTTTTTGACTCAATCTAAAAGTATAAGTATATCACACCCCTCTGTGTATCACACATATCGATAGCACACCTATACTAGTCCTTAAAATGACTTTTGTGGCCCTATTAGCTAGCGTTTGTTGTCCCTAACAGTCTGTCCCTGCTCCACACAGCAACCTCTCCCTACACTGGCAAAACACTGAATGTAAAATGGTGGCCAGATCAGGTTTTTTTATAAGGTAGGGGGTATGTCCATGTGCTAAAATGTCTCAATTGGCTGCTCTGTACCACCTGATGGATGTGTCATGAGTCAAAGTTCTTCATAATGTAAAAGAATATGGCGGGCGCAAATTTCTCCATATGTTCGCAAAGTTCACCGCGAAACGACCGCCGGGCGAACCGCAAGGCCATCTCTAATCCTGAATACAGCTGATAAGATCTCCAGCTGAATCTCTGTAGAATGGAGTTCATGAGGAGACATAAAGTACAGAGACGATGGACAGGACAGGCTGTGGTAATGGAGACTGTGGTAATGTAGCAAATAGTGATGAGCAGCAGGGGCAATATTCGAATTCGAGATATTTGGACGAAAATTCGTCATATATTCGAGAATTCGTGATCTCATCATTATTTTCTTGATTGCTAATCTGCAATCTGAAAATTTGCAATAAAAATTCGCAATACGAACATTCGCGATAAACACTACTCCTAAAGTCAAAGATATTGCAGACTTCTCATTGGCCCACAAGCAAGAAGCAGTGAGGGATCATGAAAAATGGAAAAAAAAAATCTAGAATACTCACGATTACGAAGATATAGCATTATATTCTAGATATTCGCGACTTCTGAAAGTGCTAATATTCATAATAAAAATTAGCGATTCGAATATTCGTGATCAACACTAGTAGCAAACTGCATACAAGTGCTGCTGCTCATTACCCCCACCTCCTCTCTGTACTTCATGTCTCCTCATGAGCTCCATTCCTACAGAGATTCATTTGACGATCTTATCATCTGTATTCAGGATTATAATCCCTGATAAGCTGAAGCAGCTCTAGCTCAGTGTTGTGAAGTAACTTGTTCTCCTGTGTGGACAGGTTTTGTGTCTACAAGTAGGATAATGGCCATTTTATTTCCCCTGATGATTGCTCCCTAAACAAAATGAGCCATTATAACTAGGGTTGAGCGAACCCGAACTGTAAAGTTCGGGTTCATACCGAACTTTAGGATTTTTGGACCCCGGACGAAACCCGAACATTTCAGTAAAAGTTTGGGTTCGGTGTTCGGCTATTTTATGGCGCTTTTTGAAAGGCCAATCAACAAGCGTTTAACTCGTGTGCCCTTAGAAGCCATCACAGCCATGCCTACTAATGGCATGGTTGTGATTGGCCAGTGCAGCATGTGACCCAGCCTCTATATAAGGCCTCATGCACACGGACGTTTTTTTTGCGGTCCGCAAAAACGGTTTCCTTTGTTCCGTGATCCGTGTCCGTTTTTTCTTCCGTGGGTCTTCCTTGATTTTTGGAGGATCCACGGACATGAAAAATGAAAAAAAAATCTAAGTCAAGTTTGCCTTTGAAATGATAGGAAAAAATGGACACGGATCACGGACGCGGATGACAATCTTGTGTGCAGCCGTGATTTTTCACGGACCCATTGACTTAAATGGGTCCGTGAACCGTTGTCCGTGAAAAAAAATAGGACAGGTCATATTTTTTTCACGGACTGGAAACACGGATCACGGACGCGGATGCCAAACGGAGCATTTTCCAATTTTTCCACGGACCCATTGAAAGTCAATGGGTCCGTTGAAAAAAACGGAAAACGGAACAACGGCCGCGGATGCACAAACGGTCATGTGCATGAGGCCTAAGCTGGAGTCACGTAGTGCTGCACGTCACTCTGCTCTGATTAGTGTAGGGACTCTGGCTAATACAGTGAAATCCCTAACTCACCTATTGAACACAGTTCACACAGAGAATTCGGCTTTTCTAGCCAGCAGGGCAGCCAGCTTCCCAGACTTTCTCCAGGCATCACTCTCCCCAGACTAACAGCCTGGACTGTGCTTTATTTCCCCTTGACGATCCCAGCTGTCTTCAGCTGGGATCCCTCAGGCTAGGGGAAAACATGTCCGGGAATGGGGCGGACCGGGGAGGTTCCTCTACCAATCCTACCTTCTCCCAGTCTAATAAAATCCAGCCCATAAACTTAACAAAACTGTCTTAGCAACCTACACATTGCTGAGACCATTTTAGCCTTCTGGATTTTATTTACCTGACCCAGTTGAGGAAGCTGGGTGGGATATACACCCCTTCTAGGACTCTACCATACACTTTTCTGTTCACCTTACCACATATCCCCCCCCCCTCCCTCTTCTCCAGACCTGAGGTCTGGATATTTTTAGCCAACAAGCAGTGTATACTGGACAGAGCATCTGCGTTCCCCTGTAATTTCCCGGCCTATGTTCAACCTTGAAATAAAAATTTTGCAGGGAGAGAAACCACCTGGTCACTCTTGCGTTTTTTTCCCTGTTTTGTTTGATCCAAGTTAAAGGAGCGTGATCTGTTACCAACTGAAATCTTCTACCCAGCAGGTAATATTTAAGTGACTCCAGAGCCCATTTAATGGCTAGACACTCTCGTTCCACTATGGCATAATTTTTCTCTGCCGGGGTCAACTTCCTGCTTAGGTACATCACTGGGAGCGCCTGTCTCTGATGCATCAGTCTGGACCAGAAACTCTTTTCTGAAAATCCGGGGAAATGAGCACCGGCTGTTGACAGAGAGTGGACTTTAGGCTTTGAAAGGCCCTTTCTGCCTCTGGGGTCCACTTCACCATTACTGACTTAGGGCCTTTTGTTAAGTCCGTCAATGGTGCTGCCATCGAGGCAAAATTCGGTACGAACCGGCGGTAGTACCCTGTCATGCCAAGGAAAGCCCTGACTTGTTTCTTTGTTAAGGGCCTAGGCCAGTCTTGTATCGCCTCTACTTTATTGATCTGGGGTTTAACCAGCCCTTTACCAATAATGTAGCCCAGATATTTTGCTTCCTCTAGACCCACTGCACACTTCTCAGGGTTTATGGTTAGGCCAGCATCACTAATGGAGTCTATAACGGCCTGTACCTTCCAGAGGTGACTTCTCCAATCAGATGAAAAAATGACCACATCATCAAGGTAAGTGGACGCATAGTCACGATGTTGCTTCAAGATCAGGTCCATCAACCTCTGAAATGTAGCAGGGGCTCCATGTATCCCGAACGGCATCACTGTGTACTGGAACAGCCCCTCTGGAGTGGAGAATGCCGTCTTTTCTTTTGCATCATCTGATAATGGTATCTGCCAATACCCTTTTGTATGGTCAAGGGTCGTGATGTACCTTGCTTTCCCAAGCCTCTCAATTAGTTCATCTACTCTGGGGTACACATTGAATTTTGACACCTCATTTAGCTTCTGGAAATCATTACAAAGTCCCATTAGGCTTCAGGATTAAGACAATAGGGCTTGACCACTCACTGGTAAATTCCTCAATGACCTCTAACTCAAGCATGCGCCTGACCTCAGAGGATACCGCTTTTCTGCGTGCTTCTGGTATCCTGTAGGGCTTTAGAGTCACCTTACTGTGGGGCTCAGTTCTCACAGAATGTTTTATCAGGTGGGTACGGCCTGGTAGGTCAGAAAACCTTCCTCTATTTTTCTGTAGAAACTCCTTTACTTCTTGTTTTTGAGGTACTGACAATGCCTCACTATTTTTTAGCGGAGGAATTGGTGGCGACACCTCCTTACTCATGATCTGTGCGGCCACCAATGACTCCCGATCTCTCCATGGCTTGAAAAGATTTACATGGTAAATCTGGTAGAGTCTTCTCCTTCCTGGTTGGTGCACCTTATAGTTCACCTCGCCCACTTTTTCCACAACCTCGTAGGGACCCTGCCACTTTGCCAGAAACTTACTTTCTACAGTGGGAACTAGAATCAGGACCCTGTCCCCGGGATTAAAGTCCCTTACCTTGGCAGACCTGTTATAAATTCTGCTTTGAGCCTCCTGAGCTCTTTGCAGATGTTCTTTAACAATGGGCATCACTGTCGCTATCCTGTCTTGCATGTGAGCCACATGTTCAATGACACTCTTATAGGGAGTAGCTTCAGCCTCCCAGGTTTCTTTAGCTACATGGAGTAAACCCCTCGGGTGACGGCCATATAGTAACTCAAATGGTGAGTACCCTGTAGAAGCCTGAGGCACCTCCCTAACAGAGAACATAAGGTATGGTAGGAGGCAGTCACAGTGCCGACCATCCTTTTCTACCACTTTTTTTAACATCTGTTTCAGCGTCTTGTTAAACCAACCCATCTGTCTGGGGATGGTACACCGAGGTACGTATCTGGGTGATTTTGAACAACTTGCACAACTCTTTCATGACCTTCGACATAAAGTGGGTACCCTGGTCCGTGAGAATTTCTTTAGGGATCCCCGTGAGGGAGAACATGAAAAATAATTCCCAGGCAATATTTTTTGAACGCCATGTTTCGCAAGGGTAGCGCTTTCAGGTATCGTGTGGCATAGTCAAACACAACCAAGATATACTGGTGCCACTAGCTGACTTAACAATGGGACCCACCAAGCCCATGGCAATTCTTTCAAAAGGTACCTCAATGATGGGAAGAGGCACCAAGGGACTCCGGAAATGTGAGGTCGGGGCACTTATCTGGCAGGTTGGGCAGGACTCGCAGTATATTTCCACTTCCTTGTATACTCTAGGCCAGAAAAATCTTTGTAGAACCCTCGCCTATGTTTTGCTAACACCCAAATGACCCCCCAAGTACGTGGTTATGTGCGAGATCTAGTACCATACGTCTATAGGGTTTTGGCACCAGAAGCTGCTCCACAATTTCATGGTTGCATTTATTAACTCGATGTAGCAGGTTTCCATTCATGGCAAAATGCGGAAATTTTTGGTCCGCTTCTGGTACCTGTGGTACACCATCTATCACAGTAACATTTTTGTGAGCACTCATGAAAGTGGGGTCTCACAATTGCTCTGTACCAAAGTTACCCCGAGACACCCCTAAGTCCAACACATTTTCCCCAGTTAGGGAAGCTTCATCTTCACCAGCTAACACCTGCAATGGAAAAGTGTCCTTATCAGGTACGTCACATAACCCCACATTTTCATCAGACATTTCAGTTACCATGACATTTTCATTTTGTACCTTATCGGCACCATTGTTTTCAATGGTCTCTTCCTTTAAACCATTGGATTCAATGGGCCCCTCATAGCAATGATTATTTAAAGGAGAAGGCACAGATTCTGCAGGAATGTTTCTCTTCTCCCACAACTTCCAAAACAAGGCAGCAGGGGGCAGAACCCCCCCCCCCCCTCCCCAGTTTGAATATCATTGGTGGCCAGTGCGGACCCCCCTCCCTCCCTCTATTGTAATAAATCGTTGGTGGCACAGTGTGCGCCCCCCATCGCCCCCCCTTCCTCCCTCTATTGTAATAAATCGTTGGTGGCACAGTGTGCGCCCCCCATCGGCCCCCCTCCCTCTATAGCAGTAACAACATTGGTGGCAGTGTGCGGCCTCCCATCTCCCCCCCCCCCCCCGATCATTGGTGGCAGCGTAGTTCCGATCGGAGTCCCAGTTTAATCGCTGGGGCTCCGATCGGTAACCATGGCAACCAGGAAGCTACTGCAGCCCTGGTTGCCATGGTTACTTAGCAATAGTACAATAGTAGAAGATTCATACTTACCTGCTTGCTGCTGCGATGTCTGTGACCGGCCAGGAGCTCCTCCTACTGGTAAGTGACAGTTCTTTAGCAATGCGCCGCACAGACCTGTCACTTACCAGTAGGTGGAGCTCCCGGCCGGACACGAATGGGGGGTGCACACTGTGCCACCAACGATTTATTACAATAGAGGGAGGAAGGGGGGGGCCCGATGGGGGGCGCACACTGGCCACCAAGCTATTATTACAATAGAGGGAGGGAGGGGGGGGCCGCACTGGCCACCAATGATATTCAAACTGGGGAGGGGGGGTCTGCCCCCTGCTGCCTGGCAGCCCTGATCTCTTACAGGGGGATATGATAGTACAATTAACCCCTTCAGGTGCCGCACCTGAAGGGGTTAATTGTGCTGATCACGGCCCCCTGTAAGAGATCGGGTGCTGCCAGGCAGCAGGGGGCAGTCTTGTACACAGTTTGTAGTGTATTCTAACTAGAAGCGTCCCCATCACCATGGGAACGCCTCTGTGTTAGAATATACTGTCGGATATGAGTTTTCACGAAGTGAAAACTTAGATCTGAAAAAGCTTTTATGCAGACGGATCTTCGGATCCGTCTGTATGAAAGCAACCTACGGCCACGGATCACGGACACGGATGCCAATCTTGTGTGCATCCGTGTTCTTTCACGGACTTATTGACTTGAATGGGTCCGTGAACCGTTGTCCGTCAAAAAAATAGGACAGGTCCTATTTTTTTGACGGACAGGATACACGGATCACGGCCTCGGCTGCAAAACGGTGCATTTTCCGATTTTTCCACGGACCCATTGAAAGTCAATGGGTCCGCGAAAAAAAACTGAAAACGGCACAACGGCCACGGATGCACACAACGGTCGTGTGCATGAGGCCTAATATTGCAGTCTTTGCTGCATCTGTGATTGTTAAAAACAAGCTTGAAATACATCAATAATTTTCTGGGTTTTAAAAACACACATTTTTGGCAATACCCTCCATCTGGGGCCTATGCCGCATTAGTCAGTGTGCAATTTAAGCTAGAAATATAGCAATAATTTTTTGGGTTTTAAAAAACACCCTTTTTGAGCAAAATATTCAATTTTACAGCCCTTGCTGCATCTGTACGTGTAAAATTCAAGCGTTATATACTACTGTCATATTATGTTATTTAAAAAAAACACCCATTTTGGGCAAAATACTTAATTTGTGGTCTTGTCTGCATCTGTCAGTGTGAAATTCAAGCGTTATATACTGATGTAATATTCTGTTATTAAAAAAACAACCTTTTTGGGCAAAGTACTTAATATTGCAGTCTTTGCTGCATCTGTGATTGTTAAAAACAAGCTTGAAATACTTAAAAACACCCATTTTTGGCAATACCCTCCATCTGAGGCCTCTGCCGCATTAGTCAGTGTGCAATTTAAGCTAGAAATACAGCTATAATTTTCTGGGTTTTAAAAAACACCCTTTTTGCGCAAAATCGTTAATTTCTAACGATAATTTGTTTTCCCTTAGTCCTAACAGCAGCACAGATGGGGTTAACTGCCCCCCGTGGACTGGTAGGACCGGCGGAATTTTAATGAGCCCAAAGATTAAACCAATGAAAGAACTCCAGCTCCCTTAAAGGGAGGGGTTCATCCCCCAGCCCACCGTGTATGTTACAAGAAAAAAAGTACTTTAGGGCGGGAAATTTGTGTGCTGCTGTTAGGACTAAGGGAAAACAAATTATCGTTAGAAATTAACGATTCCCTTACGTCCTACCAGCAGCACAGATGGGGAGATAGCAAGAAGAATCCCCTAGGGAGGGTCCTCATGCTCGGCAGAAGTAAGGACTGTCTGCCCAAAGGCCGAGAACTCCGATATCCTAGCATCGATCCTATAATGGGAGATGAAGGTAGACTCAGAGCTCCAGGAGGCTGCCTTACAGATCAACTCTAGGGGGAGAAGATTTCTTTCCGCAACAGAGGTAGCTACGGCCCTTGTAGAATGGGCCCTCACAAACTCCGGAGGATCTAAGGCTTGGGAAATAAAAGCTTCCCTAATGGCCTCCTTAACCCAGCGACTAATAGTCGTTTTAGACGCCTTACGGCCTTTTGATTTACCGGCAAACAGGATAAAGAGATTTTCATCCATCCTGAACTCTTTAGATCTATCCATATAGATCTGAAGGCATCTAGCTATGTCCAGTGGATGTCGAACTGGAGCATCAGAGGAGGAGGCAGAAAGCAATACAGGTAGAGAGACTACCTGATTAATATTTTGGAAGGTAGAAACCTTAGGTCTAAAGTAAGGTAGAAATTTCAGAAGGACCCTGTCTTGTAGAAACATGGTATAAGGGTAAGATGCGGAGAAAGCTTGAAGCTCCGAAACTCTTTTGGCCGAAGTTATGGCCAGAAGAAAAACCATCTTAAGAGTTAAAAGTTTAAAACTTGCCTCCTCCAAGGGTTCAAAGGGGGGAGATGCTAGCCCCTTAAGAACAACTGACAAATCCCATTGAGGAACAGGTCTCAGTATTGTAGGCTTCAATCTTTCCGCTCCTTTAAGGAAGCGCTTGATGAGCGGGTCCCGAGAATATGGTCTGTTAAGACAGGCCGAGATGGCAAAAACTTGGACCTTCAGGGTAGAAGGGGAGAGACCTCTGTCTATCCCATCCTGGAGGAACTGTAAGATCGCTGCGAGGGGCGGATCTGCAGACGCCACCTGGTTGGAGCTACACCAAGAGGCGAAGATCCTCATAATCCGAGAGTAGGCCTTTCTGGTAGACTCTGCTCTGGAATGCGATAAAGTTCTCAGGACCGACTCAGAGAGCCCTTCCACTCTGGGAAGGGACTGGTCAACCTCCAGGCTGTCAGGTTGAATCTGTGCAGATCTGGGCAGAGATGCGTGTCCCACGACACCAGGGTCTGCTCCGGGGGGAGTCTCCAATATTGTCCCCGACTCATCTGAATGAGCTGGGTAAACCAGGATCTCCTGGGCCAGAAAGGTATGATGGCTATTACCGAGGCCTGATCCTGACGGATTTTCATCAATACCCTCGGGATCATGGAAAAAGGAGGGAAGATGTACGCCAGCCTGAACCTCCACGGTATTGTCAGAGCATCTATCGCCAGGGGGTTGTCCTCCCTGTAAAGGGAACAGAACCTCTGTACCTTGGCGTTGAACTTGGTTGCCATGAGATCCACCTCTGGCATTCCCCACCTGAGGACTACTTGTTTGAAGATCTCCGGATGTAATGACCATTCCATGGTCGGTAGGCCGCGACTTAGGCGGTCCGCGATGACATTGAGGGAGCCTTTGATGTGAGTGGCGGATAGATGGGATAGGTTCAGCTCTGCCCACCGAAGAATTACCCCAATCTCTAAGAGAAGGGGTACAGATCTTGTGCCCCCCTGCTTGTTTATATAAAGCACGGCAGTCATGTTGTCTGACTGGACTTTCACTGCTTTGCCCCGAATCTGAGGGGCGAAGTGAAGGAGGGCTAGCCGGATAGCACGCATCTCGCGGAGATTTGAGGAAAGATGCCGCTCCTGAGGAGACCAGGACCCCCGAACTGGGGACCCGTCTAGATGAGCGCCCCAGCCTACAAGGGACGCGTCCGTGGTCAATATGAGCCAAGCTGGTTGGGTCATAGACCTCCCTTCTGGTAGATGAAACCACCATCTGAGGGAATTCCGGGATTGATTGGATAGGGAGCACAGGGAATCTAGCCCCCTGGGGCTGCCGTTCCACTTGCTTAAGACCTCCGATTGAAGAGGTCGGAGGTGCCATAAAGCCCAAGGGACTGCATCCGCAGCCGCTGACATGAGCCCCACCATCTTCATGAGGGTCCGTATGGAGACTCGTCGTGGTACGTAAAGGAACCTTGCTAGGTCCTGAATCCGCATTCTTCTTTCTGGTGTCAACTGGAGGGACATCTGTAAAGAGTCGACTATGAATCCTAGATAGTGGATAGAAGTCGAAGGGCTCACGTTCGACTTCGACCAGTTGACCATCCAGCCTAGGAGGAGCAGAAAGGATATTGCGACATGAAGTTGGTGGGAAAGTAGAGGGACTGAAGAGGCTAGAAGAAGCCAGTCGTCCAGGTAAGGGACAATGGTCAGACCTTGGAGTCTCAATGCTGCCACTACCGATACTACCACCTTGGTGAAGATCAGGGGGGCAGACGAGATTCCGAAGGGAAGGGCGGCAAACTGGAAATGTTTGCACACACCTGATATCTGGACCGCGATCCTGAGAAACTTCCGGGAAGAAGGATGGATCGGGATGTGGAGGTAAGCGTCTTTGAGGTCCAGAGTAGCCATCACATCCCCAGGATTGAGGAGGAGGCTGACTGACCTTATGGTTTCCATGCGGAACCTGGTCCTCTTTATGAAACGATTGAGAAATCTCAAATCTATAATCATCCGAAGATCTCCCGTCTTTTTGGGTACCAGAAATACCGGGGAATAAATCCCTAAACCCCTCTCCCCTGCCGGTACCTCCTCCAGGGCTCCCTTGGAAAGGTAGTCTTGGATATAGGCTTCCAAGACCCTCTGCCTGGTTGGCAAAAAACTGCGTGTAGCGATGAATCTTCCTGGGGGGGGAGAAATAAGGTCTATTAGATAGCCGGCGGTTACTATATTTTGGACCCAGGGGTCTCGAATTTCCTGAGCCCACACGTGACTGAAAAAGAAAAGACGCCCCCCCACAGGGAGGTGGGGGAGGGGTACGGGATAATCGAGAGGCGTAACGGTAGGGACAGCAGGGTTTATCCAAGAGCCTCTGAGAGGCCCATAGTCAGGAGGGCTTTGCCTCCCTGGGTTTGCGGGAACGCCTGGAAAATTTCCTAGGCGGTCCCCCCCAATCCTTACGTCCCTGCTGTCCTGGTCGACCTCCGCGGGCTTGTCTTCCCCTGCCTCGAAAGGGCTGCTGGGGAAGGCTCTTCCCCTTTTTGTCTGATAGACCCTCCATAATGGTGTCTAGCTCAGAACCGAAAAGACGGCTTGGTTCAAAGGGGAGCCCACAGAGGTTATATTTGGATGCGTTATCCGCATTCCAAGGCTTGAGCCACAGAGGTCTCCTGGCGGCAGACACCAAAGCCATAGTCTTCGCCGCCAATTTTAATTGGAGTTGGGCTGTGTCACAGAGGAAATCCACCGCTAAGTTGACGGACTTGAAGGCAGCAAGAATATCGTCCCGAGAGACACTTTGGTCCACATCAGTCTGAATCTGGTTCAGCTTGGTTCTGAGGAAGGAGGAGACCTCTGTGGCAGCAATAGAAGTCGAGGCCGAAGCTGCGGCCGCTGAGTAACCTCTCCTGAGGGTGCACTCTGCCCTCCTATCTAGAGGGTCCTGCAGGCTAGACCCATCGTCTGCAGGGACCAGAGTGCGCCTGGACAACTTGGCAATCGCCATGTCCACCTTAGGAATGGAACCCCATGATTCCACTAAGGGTATAGCCATAGGAAACATAAGCTTAAACTTCCTGGTAAGGACTGGGCCTTTCTCAGGCTTTTTCCACTCCGTGCGCATCACGGAGAGAAGGGTCTCATCTGCCTTAAAGACCCGCTGGGTCCGGCAGGCGGGATCGGAAGACTCCCCTACGTCAACATCATGGTCCCCCGACCTGATGGACCTTAGAAGCTTCTGGGTCTTTTCCGGTGGAAAGAAACCAGAAGACGTCTCTTCCTCGTCCGAGGAAGATGAGCCCACAGAAAGGGGCATAGGCCTATCGGTGGGGGCGGGCACCTCCATTGGAGTTTGGGAGGGAACAGGTAGTCTCTCATTAAGGAGACTTACGACCCCTTTAATGGAGTCGTCGACATAAGTCTTGGCCCACTGGTACATATCCTGCATAGAAGGCTCGGTAGCAGTGGCGGAACGACGCTGTTGCACCTAGAAAAAGGGCAGCTGTCCTCAAGAGGCGTATTGCAGTCGTAGCAAGCCAGGTGTCTCCTCTTGGTGGCTGATTTCCGAAGCTGATCGGGCTCTGTAGGAGAGGCCATAGCTAAAACAAGGGAACAAAAATGGAGAGGAATTTAAAGCATCATTAAATAGAAATAAGCGAAAAACCCTCCAGTATTTTAAGCACGAACCAGAGGAGAGAACAAAATAGCTGAGCAAAAGAGAAAGAGCAGTCTGAAGGCAATGTCTCACAAATCAGGAGACTCTGGAGCTAGCTTGTTAAAGCAGCGCAACCAGAGACCGACTGAGTGGCATCAGGGAGCTTAAATAGGATAGCTCCGCCCAGGGGAGTGGCAAAGTCCAAGCTAAAAACCTCCCCCTAAGCACAGCTACAAACAAACTCCCTTTGTGAAGAAAAGGGGGAAGAAAAGGCCTAAGCCTATAAGGAAATGTCCCCCATATCACTCATCCCTGCTGCGCAAGAAAAAGAAAGAGAACGGCCGGAATAAATCAGGCCGGCCGACGCCGAGGAAACCGGAAGTGACGCTGAGGCAAGGGCCGCGTCACTTCCGGTCATGGCGGCGCCCAGCAACAGGAGCGCTGCCGGCTATCGCAGGGGAGTGGGAGGACCTGCGAGCATGGAAAAAAACATGCTACAAGAGCGCAATATAAGCGCACGCAGATAAGTAAAAGAGGGACTAAGAAGACTAGTCAGCATGATAGCGTCTCAAAACCCCTGTCTAGAAAAATAAACCAGGGAAAAAAACTCGCCAGTCCACCTGTCTGTGAGGACAGAAAAAAACACGGTGGGCTGGGGGATGAACCCCTCCCTTTAAGGGAGCTGGAGTTCTTTCATTGGTTTAATCTTTGGGCTCATTAAAATTCCGCCGGTCCTACCAGTCCACGGGGGGCAGTTAACCCCATCTGTGCTGCTGGTAGGACGTAAGGGAATATAAAATTTTACAGCCCTTGCTGCATCTGTACGTGTGAAATTCAAGCGTTATATACTGCTGCCACACCCTTTTTGGGCAAAATACTTAATTTGCGGCCTTGTCTGCATAAGTCAGTGTGAGATACATGCTTTAGATACTGCTGTCATATTCTGTTATTCAAAAAACACCCATTTTGGGCAAAATACTTACAAACCGGATTCCCAAAAAGTTGGGACACTAAACAAATTGTGAATAAAAACTGAATGCAATGATGTGGAGATGGCAAATGTCAATATTTTATTTGTAATAGAACGTAGATGACAGATCAAATGTTTAATCCGAGTAAATGTATAATTTTAAAGGAAAAATACGTTGATTCAAATTTTCACGGTGTCAACAAATCCCCAAAAAGTTGGGACAAGTAGCAATAAGAGTCTGGAAAAAGTAAATTTGAGCATAACGAAGAGCTGGAAGACCAATTAACACTAATTAGGTCAATTGGCAACATGATTGGGTATAAAAAGAGCTTCTCAGAGTGGCAGTGTCTCTCAGAAGCCAAGATGGGTAGAGGATCACCAATTCCCACAATGTTGTGCAGAAAGATAGTGGAGCAATATCAGAAAGGTGTTACCCAGCGAAAAATTGCAAAGACTTTGCATCTATCATCATCAACTGTGCATAACATCATCCGAAGATTCAGAGAATCTGGAACAATCTCTGTGCGTAAGAGTCAAGGCCGTAAAACCATACTGGATGCCCGTGATCTCCAGGCACTTAAACGACACTGCACCACAAACAGGAATGCTACTGTAAAGGAAATCACAGAATGGGCTCAGGAATACTTCCAGAAACCATTGTCAGTGAACACAATCCACCGTGCCATCCGCCGTTGCCAGCTGAAACTCTACAGTGCAAAGAAGAAGCCATTTCTAAGCAAGATCCACAAGCTCAGGCGTTTTCACTGGGCCAGGGATCATTTAAAATGGAGTGTGGCAAAATGGAAGACTGTTCTGTGGTCAGACGAGTCACGATTCGAAGTTCTTTTTGGAAATCTGGGACGCCATGTCATCCGGACCAAAGAGGACAAGGAGAACCCAAGTTGTTATCAACGCTCAGTTCAGAAGCCTGCATCTCTGATGGTATGGGGTTGCATGAGTGCGTGTGGCATGGGCAGCTTGCATGTCTGGAAAGGCACCATCAATGCAGAAAAATATATTCAGGTTCTAGAACAACATATGCTCCCATCCAGACGTCATCTCTTTCAGGGAAGACCCTGCATTTTTCAACAAGATAATGCCAGACCACATTCTGCATCAATCACAACATCATGGCTGCGTAGGAGAAGGATCCGGGTACTGAAATGGCCAGTCTGCAGTCCAGATCTTTCACCTATAAAGAACATTTGGTGCATCATAAAGAGGAAGGTGCAACAAAGAAGGCCCAAGACGATTAAACAGTTAGAGGCCTGTATTAGACAAGAATGGGAGAGCATTCCTATTTCTAAACTTGAGAAACTGGTCTCCTCGGTCCCCAGACGTCTGTTGAGTGTTGTAAGAAGAAGGGGAGATGCCACACAGTGGTGAAAATGGCCTTGTCCCAACTTTTTGGGGATTTGTTGACACCATGAAATTCTGATTCAACATATTTTTCCCTTAAAATGGTACATTTTCTCAGTTTAAACTTTTGTTCCGTGATTTATGTTCTATTCTGAATAAAATATTAGAAGTTGGCACCTCCACATCATTGCATTCAGTTTTTATTCACGATTTGTATAGTGTCCCAACTTCTTTGGAATCCGTTTTGTACTTTGCGGCCTTGTCTGCATCTGTCAGTGTGAGATACACGCTTTAAATACTGCTGTGCTATTCTGGTATAAAAAAAAACACCCATTTTGGGCAAAATACTTAATTTGCAGCCTTGTCTGCATCTGTACGTGTGAAATTCAAGCGTTATATACTGCTGTCATATTCTGTTATTAAAAAAACACCCTTTTTGGGCAAAATACTTAATTTGCGGCCTTGTCTGCATCTGTCAGTGTGAGATACACGCTTTAAACACTGCTGTGCTATTCTGCTATTAAAAAAACACCTATTTAGGGCAAAAATCTTAATTTTGCAGCCTTTGCTGCATCTGTCATTGTGAGATACACTCTTTAGATGCTGTTGTTCTAGTCTGCTAATAACAAAACACCTATTTAGGGCAAAAATCTTAATTTTGCTGCATATTTCATTGTGAGATACACCCTTTTGATACTGTTGTTCTATTCTGCTATTAAAAAAAACACCCATTTTGGGCAAGATTCTGAATTTGAGAAATATGAGGAGAGCCTCAAATAAGGGACGTGGCCCTGGTCGTGGTGTTGGTAGAGCTCCTGTTGCAGGGAGAGGACGTGGTCGATCTGTGCCAGCTACACGCACAAGTGAAACACCTTCCTCAGGTGCGAGTAGGCGACAGAGCCTTCAGCTGTATTTGGTCGGGCCTAATGCGGCTCTACCAATGGTGAGGGCAGGTCAAGTATAGGCGATAGTAGATTGGGTTGCTGACAGTGCCTCCAGTTCCTTCACATTGTCTCCCACCCAGTCTCCTGCTGAAAGATCAGAGTTGGCACCTGCTGCCGATGTCCATCAGTCTTTCACCTCACCCCCTTGCAAATCAGCCAAGCAGTCTGTGCCCCAAGTCATGCAGCAGTCTCTTCTGCTTTTTGATGTCTCTGCTAGCAGGGTTTCCCAGTGCCATCCACCTATCCCTGCCCAAGAAGTGGAAGATATTGAGTGCACCGATGCCCAACCACTTATGTTTCAAGATGAGTACATGTAAGGACCACCGCAGCACATGTGAGATGAGTACATGTGAGGACCACCGGATGATGACGAAACACAGGTGCCAACTGCTGTGGCTTTCGAAAGTGTGCAGACCGACAAGGAGGGCAGGGGTGAAGACTGGGTGGAAAATGATGTGGAGGACGATGAGGTCCTCGACCCCACATGGAATCAGGGTCATGTGAGTGACCTGTGTAGTTCGGAGGAAGAAGCAGTGGTCGCACAGAGCCACCAGCACAGCAGAAGAGGGAGCAGGGTGCAAAAGCGGAGCAGCCGTCCTCTAGACAGTACGCCTGCTACTGCCCACTGCAGCAAGGGACCGAGCACACCAAAGCCAGTTCCAAGGAGTTCCCTGGCGTGGCAGTTCTTCAGACAATGTGCTGACGACAAGACACGAGTGGTTTGGACGCTGTGCAATCAGAGCCTGAAGCGAGGCATAAACGTTCTCAACCTGAGCACAACCTGCATGACCAGGCCTCTAATTGCAAAGCACGAGCTGCAGTGAAGTAGACACCTCAAAAATCAAGAAAGGTCTCTGGCTCCTCCTGCTTCCTCTTCTGCTGCAGTCTCGGCCTCTTCATCCACCTCTGGAGTTACAGTGCCACCTGCCACCCCGCAAACAGAGGATCTGCCAGCAACACCACCACCTGGGTCACCAAGCATCTCCACAATGTCCCACGGAATCGTTCAGCTCTCCATCTCCCAAATGCTGGAGAGGAAGAGGAAGTACCTCCCTACTCACCCGCGATCCCTGGCCCTGAATGCCAGCATTTCTAAATTACTGGCCTTTGAAATGCTGTCATTCCGTCTGGTGGAGACAGAGTTTTAAAAACCTTATGGCGGTGGCTGTCCCACAGTACATCATGCCCAGCCGCCACTACTTTTCCAGTCGTGCCATCCCTTCCCTGCACAACCAAGTGGGGGACAAAATCAGGTGTGCACTGCGCAATGTCATCTGTGGCAAGGTCCACTTAACTATGGATACGTGGACCAGTAAGCACGATCAGGGACTTTATATCTCCATAACAGCACACTGGGTAAATGCAGTGGCGGCTGGGCCTGAGGCGGATAGTAGTTTGGCGCATGTCCTTCCACCACCGAGGATTGCAGGGCGCTTCTCTTTGCCTCCTGTTGCTTCCTCCTCCTACTCTGCTTCCTCATCCTCTACCAGCTCCTCATCCGGTCCGCGTAACACCTTCACCACCAACTTCAGCACAGCCAGGGGTAAACGACAACAGGCAGTTTTAAAACGTATCTGTTTGGGGGGCACAGCTGAGTCGCTCGGCGGAATAGCACCACTTCACCACCAATGACTGCGCCTTCATGCGAGACCTGTCTTTCTTGTTGCGCTGTTTCGAGTACTTCACCAACATGGCCAGTGCCGATAACGCTGTTCTCAGCGTTACTATCCCACTTCTATGCCTCCTTGAAAAAACGCTGCTGGCGATGATGGAAGAGGATGTGGTACAGGAGGAGGAAGAGGGATCATTTCATAGGGTTTCCGGCCAGTCATTGACAAGTGGCTCCGAGGGTGGGTTTCTGCACCCACAAACGCCAGGTACACAATTGTCCAGCCAGGGCACAGTCCTGGAGGATGATGAGGAGGAGGAGATGGAGGAGGAGGAACTGTGTTCACAGCAGCGTGGCACCCAAACCAGCTCATGGCCATCACTGGTTTGTGGCTGGGGGCATATGGAGGACACAGACGATACATCTCCCACAGAGGACAGCTTTTTGTTGCCTCTGGGCAGCCTGGCACACATGAGCAATTATATGCTGCAGTGTCTGCCGAGTTGCCCACATTCTCTAATTTGTTCTGATTACTGGGTGGCCACGCTGCTGGATCCCCATTACAAAGACAACGTACCGTCCTTAATTCCCTCACTGGAGCGTGATCGTAAGATGCGCGAGTACAAGCGCACACTGGTAGACGCACTGCTGGTGGCATTCCCACCTGACAGCGGGGGCACAGTGGAAGCACAAGGCGAAGGCAGAGGAGGAGGAGGTCGCCAACGCAGCTGGGGCACCACCAGCACCTCAGAAGGCAGGGTTAGCATGGCCGAAACGTGGAAAAGCTTTGTCAGTACGCCACAACAACCAGCACCACCGGCTGATATGGAATGTCTTAGCAGTAGGCAGCATTTCAGCAACATGGTGGAGCAGTATGTGTGCACACGCCTACATGTACTTAATGATGGGTCTGCCCCCTTCAACTTCTGGGTCTCCAAATTGGGCATATGTGTAGTGTCCCACTAGGTAAATGTGGGCATTACACAAGGGTCAATATGGCCCCGTTATTGTCCACCTCCTGTGGAACATGGTCATTGTATGTTATATAATGTTTGTATGTGTTTTCCCTGTTATCTCCTGTATCAGGCCTGTTAGGGTGTAGTTCCTCCTCCTAGACAGTAGAGGGAGCTAGGGAACCCCTAGTATATATAGTTAGGCCCAGACAGGGAGGAGGGAGTGCAGTATAGTCCAGGAGGCTAGTGAGTGCAGTCTAGCCTGCCTGAGGGTGCTGAGCAAAGAAGCTCAGAAGCTTGCCACCAGGGGAAGAGGTTGCCTCCTGAGAAAAACTAAGTTCCTGCAAAGTACAGTGCAGAGCCAAATTGATTCCAGCCAAACTGAGAGCTGAAGGGCAGAAGGATCTATTTAAAGCAAGGAGACATATATACCTGAGGAAGTTTCCCCTAACCAAGGATAAAGCCAGCAATAGAGCATACCGGCCTTGGGATAAAGACAGACAGGATTCTGAGGAAAGTGCAGCCTGATCTGTAAGTGTTTAACCCTCTGAGTATCTTGCAAGAACATTGTGCCTGCCAATTGATGTAAAGCCTGCATGTTACTACCTCTTACATATGGAATTTTGACCAAAGACTGTATATAGTTAACAGTTTCAGTAAACAGAAGTTTTGGTTCACTGCAACGTGTGTTCCTCCATTATTACTCCAATAAATCGGCACTGGCGTCACCAATTTAAAGGTATCTTGCCACCGGCACATTAAAATCACCTTCAACATCCAGGGCACCTCACCTATCATCAGGCCTAGTCCCTATACACAGAGTGCCCCAAAGGAACCCTGTGCCAGCCTCTCCATCACTGCTGTACGTCTGCCCAGGGTATATTAAAGACTGTGAGTACTACACCATTTTCCTCACCCTGCAGGGCTGCGTACTGCATATTTTGGCGTCACGAACAGGATTCGAATATTCCTACGCCATTGTGGAATCTGAACTCTGTGCCATTGTTTGCTATAAAGTGATAAATACCCCATCCATTTATTTGAAAATTGTTGGGCCAAAGAACTGTGAAAATTTGCGGTGTGAAAACTGTATTTTTGTGGACTGTTTGCTGCGTCCTAAGTCACCGCTTGCTGTCAGTGAATGGACAGCCTTATGCCTAAAGATGGGTGCCTAAGCCGACTGGATTATTGGTGCGCCTCGTTGTGTCCGTTTGATGCGAAAAAGAGGAAGAGAATATACCGCCCAGCCTGCAAAAGGAAAAAGATACCGCCTACCTTGAATCCCGGAGCTCAGAGAGGCCGCGCCTATCTTCTGACGCTGCGCGTGGGACCTCCGCACAACGTAATCTCTTACCTCGCGAGACTTGGACTGTGCATCACCGGAGTGAGTAAACTTTCGGTACTAATTACCGATTACTTTATATTCGAGCGCCGGGAAAGATTGCGATCCTTGCTGGGAGACTGGGGGGAGGTCCCTCGTTAGTAATAAGAGACTTAACCCAGAAAAAAAAAAACACATCCAATTCAGATTTTGGCCTGCTCCGCCACTCCTTAAAGGGCCATACCCTCGCTGTGGTCACTGTTAGCAACGGCCTAAGAAAGTAAATTCCATCGTGGGTCTGCATATAGAACTTGGCTCAATAGACCACGCCATGTCCGCACCTGAGGGAATGGAACAGGTGGCCCCTAATGAGCCTTCTGTAATTCACCCAGATGAGAACAGGGCGCCCGCCACTGCGGCAGCATCCAGTCTGGTGCCGCTGACCATGCCATATTATTTCGGGGCCCCCTGGTTCCCGCGATATTCCGGTGAAGCCCACAAACTGAAGGACTTTAAAGACCAGATCCTGGCCTTGTTCCGGCTCTACCCTATCTCCACTGAGCAACAAATGGAGATCCTCTTAGCACAGCTAGAAAGGGGCCGCCCGTAGGGAAGTCATGTCATGGCCAAGCTCTGAAAATAATAGCCTGGAACAGATTTTTGATCGCCTCGGCACCACGTTTGAGGCCAGAACGGTGTCAGAAGTTAAGATGCGATTTTTCAGCAGGAAGCAACAGCCTGGTGAGTCTGAGGAACAGGACCGGACTCTAAGAGAGCAGTTAATTGCGGGTGTAAACACTGAGCACTTAAAGGGCCAGCTGAGGATGCTGTCGGCCCAACACCCCAATTGTGCGTTTTTGTACTTTAAAGAGCTGGCCATCAGTATCCTAGGTCAAAACCCACCAACGGGGCCAGCGGCCTCCCTTGAACCTCAGGCCTGCCAGCCAAAAACTGTTAATGTGAGACCATCCGGAGCCAGTCAAGCTACTCAGGCTACAGTAACAGATGTGGTGGCGGCATTAATGGATCAAGTTAACCATCTCACTAAGAGCCTAGAAAAAGTGTGCAGGAAAATAGAAGAATGGGAAAGACCATTGTTATTGGAAGACGAAAGCCCCCTTCCTCAAAGGCTCCTCTCGCCTGCATATAAAGAGGTCTACCCCAAAGAACCCGATGGGCGACCGAGTTACCGGTCTAAGAATTGCAAGCAGCCTGTCTGCCACTATTGTAAAAAATATGGACATACTGAATCAACGTGTTGGCAGTTAAACGGGCCACCCCCGAGGCCGAGGACCGCCCCTCGGGAGGTAGAACAGTAGGTCCAAAGGATCCAAGTTGGATGCCCAGATACGTAGGGTCTCGTCCAAAAATTAACATATACCTCTTGAAGCCCTGCTGGATACTGGGTCTCAGGTCACCACCATTCAACGACCCACCTTTGACAAATTCTGGGATTCAAGTCTCCTCACCCAGCCATCGGAATCCTGGCTGGATATTATTGCTAGCAACGGCAAGCCGGTGAAAGTCCATGGGTACTGGGAACCTACCTGTCACAACCAGACAGCTGAGAAGCTCTGACAGAGGCCTTTCAGAACCTCCTCCTTGACTTCTGTGTTGTGGTATTCAGCTCCTCCTCTCATTAGCGTCTCTCAGCTGTTATGTGTTGGACTAATTGTTTCCCTTTAAATTCTTCCCCAGAATGCTTTTCTGGGCGGCTTATATTTCTTCCTGGAGTATGTGTGCTTGCCCATCTGGTTCTCCTCTCCTCCACAAAGTTAAGTGTTACACTGTTATCTGTTATTTTCTGTTTGCTGGATCCCAGGTGACCCTGACTCCCTCCGTGTCTGGTGTAGGGAGCCGGTGGTCGTGTCCCCTCACTATTGTAGGGTGCTCAGGGCTTAATAGTCAAGGTTCGTGGATATGCATACCTCCACCATTCAGATCTATGCATAGGCTGAGCAGCCAGGGAAAGTGCCAGGTCTTCTACAGGGGTCTCCCTTTCGTTCCTTAGCTTTTGGATCCAGCGAGACATTTATGCATGTTGTTTTGCCTTGTTACCTGTACACATTCCGTGACATTATAAGCCGCCAAAACCGTCTTAAGCATGGATCCGGTTTCACTTTTGGCTGAACGCTTCCAGGGTCTTTCATTGGAGGTAGCTGACCTCCGTAAGACTTTTTCTCAGCTTCAAGTGACCGGTTCAGCTTGCGTTCATGGAGCTTGTTCTGAGCCTAAGATCTCGCTCCCGGGTACGTTCTCCGGGGGTAGTGAGAATTTTGTGCGTTTTAGAGAGGCTTGCAAACTCCATTTTCGCCTTCTTCCCCATTCTTCTGGTGATGAGGAACGGAGGGTGGGGATCATTATATCGCTGCTCAGGGGTAACGCTCAGTCCTGGGCCTTTTCGCTGCCGGAGGGGGCACGGCCCCTCCGTTCAGTGGATGAATTCTTTTTAGCCCTGGGTCAAATATATGATGATCCGGATCGTATTGCTCTGGCGGAGTCTAGACTACGTCTCCTATGCCAGGGTAAACAATCCGCAGAAATATACTGCTCAGAATTTCGGAGTTGGGCAGCTGATACTGGTTGGAATGATGCTGCACTCTGAAGTCAATTTTGCCATGGTCTTTCAGAGGGATTGAAAGATGCATTTGCCTTTCATGAAAGGCCTATTTCTTTGGACTCTGCTATGTCTCAGGCCGTTCGTATTGACAGGCGTCTTAGAGAGAGAGGAGAGATCTCTCCTTCCTGTCATACTCGGTCCCAGGACTGTGCAGCGGTCCCATTCTCTGCGCAGGGGTCTCAGTCGCTGTCAGCCCCTTCTGAGCAGGAGCCCATGCAGCTGGGGTTGATTGCTTCTGACAATAGAAGATTCAGCCCGCATGGGAGGGTTTGTTTTTGTTGTGGAGGTATTAATCATTTGGCAAATATTTGTCCCTCTAGGAGATTCAGGCAGTTCTCTGGGTATAATAAAGAAACAAAGAGGAAAAAATCTTTGAAAAATGTTCCGTCTGTTACTATTGGCAGGATTGAGGCGGAGATTGAAGATTTTCCGTTTGCTTGTAGTTCCCGTTTTGTCCTGCCGGCTAGGGTGGCGCTAGAGAGCAAGAACATTTTTTGTGAGATTTTTGTGGATAGTGGAGCAGCGGTCAATCTCATTGATAATCACTTTGCGATAACTCATGGTTTCCAGGTGTGCGCTTTGAGAAAGGATATTCCTGTATTTGCTATCGATTCCGCTCCACTTTCTCAGAAATCATTAAAGGGCATAGTTCACAATATCCGTTTAATTGTGAGTGATGCTCATGTTGAGGATGTGTCATGTTTTGTCCTTAGCGGTTTGCCCACCCCGCTGGTGTTGGGGCTGCCCTGGCTCACTAAGCATAACCCCACCATTGATTGGCAAGCGAAGCAAATAAATGGTTGGAGTGACTTTTGCAGAGAGAATTGCCTCATGACATCTGTTTCTGAGGTTGCTACTAAGACTATACCATCTTTTCTCTCTGAATTTTCGGATGTCTTCTCTGAGAGTGGAGTTCAGGATTTGCCCCCGCACAGGGAGTACGATTGCCCTATTAATCTCATCCCAGACGCCAAGCTGCCTAAATCTCGTTTATACAATCTTTCCCAACCTGAGAGGATCGCTATGCGTGCTTATATCTCTGAGAGTCTGAGAAAGGGACACATACGACCCTCGAAGTCACCTGTTGCCGCTGGTTTTTTCTTTGTTAAGAAAAAAGATGGTTCTTTAAGACCTTGTCTGGATTTCAGGGAGCTGAACAATATCACAATTCGTGACCCTTATCCGCTTCCTCTGATCCCGGACCTATTTAACCAGGTTGTTGGGGCTAAAGTCTTTTCCAAATTAGATTTAAGAGGGGCATACAACCTGGTCAGGGTCTGAGAAGGGGACGAATGGAAGACGGCCTTCAATACCCCTGAGGGCCATTTTGAAAACTTGGTTATGCCTTTTGGTTTGATGAATGCCCCAGCCGTTTTCCAGCATTTCGTGAACAGCATTTTTTATCATTTGATGGGAAAATTTGTATTGGTGTATTTGGATGACATTTTGATTTTTTTCTCCCGATTTCAAAACTCATAAGGAACATTTACGTCAGGTCTTGCTCATCCTGCGGGAGAATAAATTATATGAGAAACTGGAAAAATGTGTGTTTGCGGTTCCAGAAATTCAATTTCTGGGGTTTCTTCTCTCCGCTTCTGGTTTTCGCATGGACCCAGAGAAGGTCCGCGCTGTGCTTGAGTGGGAGCTTCCTGAGAATCAAAAGGCGCTGATGCGTTTTTTGGGCTTTGCCAATTATTACAGGAAGTTCATCTTGAATTATTCTTCTATTGTTAAACCACTCACTGATATGACCAGAAAGGGGGTAGATTTTTCTTCTTGGTCAGTAGAGGCGCGTAAGGCTTTTTCTGATATCAAGGAGAGTTTTGCTTCCGCTCCCATCTTGGTGCAACCTGATGTTTCGTTACCCTTCATAGTTGAGGTTGATGCTTCTGAGGTGGGTGTGGGGGCGGTCTTGTCTCAGGGTTCCTCTCCTGCCAATTGGCGACCGTGTGCCTTTTTCTCAAGAAAACTCTCCTCCGCAGAGAGAAATTACGATGTGGGAGATAGGGAATTGTTGGCCATCAAGTTGGCTTTTGAGGAATGGCGCCATTGGCTAGAGGGAGCCAGACACCCTATTACCGTATTTACTGACCATAAAAATCTGGCCTACTTGGAGTCAGCCAAGCGTCTGAACCCGAGACAGGCCAGATGGTCGTTGTTCTTTTCTAGGTTTAATTTTGTTGTCACGTTCCGCCCTGGAGTTAAGAATGTGAAGGCAGATGCCCTGTCACGTTGTTTTCCGGGAGGCGGGAATTTTGAAGACCCGGGTCCCATTTTGGCTGAAGGTGTGGTGGTCTCTGCTCTTTTTCCTGAATTGGATGCAGAGGTGCAGGCAGCCCAGTCAGAGGCTCCTGATCTTTGTCCTCCTGGGAGGTTGTTTGTGCCTCTCGCTTTAAGACACAAGATTTTTAAAGAACACCACGATACGGTCCTTGCTGGGCACCCGGGGGTAAGAGCCACACTGGATCTCATCGCTCGGAGATTCTGGTGGCCTGCGCTTCGTAAGTCGGTTGAGGGTTTTGTGGCAGCCTGCGAGACTTGCGCTCGTGCCAAAGTCCCTCATTCACGGCCATCAGGTCCTCTCCTTCCCTTACCCATTCCTTCCCGTCCTTGGACACATCTGTCCATGGACTTTATCACGGACCTGCCTCGTTCCTCGGGGAAGACTGTGATTCTGGTGGTGGTGGACCGTTTTAGCAAAATGGTGCATTTCATCCCTTTTCCTGGTTTGCCCAATGCTAAGACGCTGGCGCAGGCATTTGTTGATCACATTGTCAAATTGCACGGTATTCCTTCAGACATAGTCTCTGATAGGGGCACGCAGTTTGTTTCCAGATTCTGGAAGGCTTTCTGTTCTCGCTTGGGGGTTCGGTTGTCATTCTCTTCTGCTTTCCACCCGCAGTCGAATGGCCAGACAGAGCGCGTCAATCAGAATCTGGAGACATATCTGCGCTGTTTTGTGGCGGAGAATCAAGAGGATTGGTGTTCTTTTTTGTCCCTTGCTGAGTTTGCTTTAAATAACCGTCGTCAGGAGTCCTCTGATAAGTCACCATTTTTTGGTGCATATGGGTTTCATCCACAGTTTGGGACTTTCTCGGGAGAGGGGTCTTCTGGTTTACCTGATGAGGACAGATTCTCCTCGTCTTTGTCATCTATTTGGCAAAAGATTCAAGATAATCTAAAGAGCATGAGTGAGAGATATAAGCGTGTGGCTGATAAGAGACGTGTGCTTGGTCCGGACCTGAATGTTGGTGATCTGGTGTGGTTGTCTACCAAGAATATCAAATTGAAGGTTCCCTCCTGGAAGTTGGGTCCTAGGTTTATTGGGCCTTACAAAATCCTGTCTGTCATCAATCCTGTTGCATACCGTCTTGATCTTCCTCAGACTTGGAAGATCCATAATGTTTTTCATAAGTCCTTATTGAAACCTTATGTTCAACCCATTGTACCCTCGCCTTTGCCTCCTCCTCCGATTATGGTTGATGGGAATCTTGAATTTCAGGTCTCTAGGATTGTGGATTCTCGTCTTGTCCGCGGTTCTCTTCAGTACCTTGTTCACTGGGAGGGGTATGGTCCTGAGGAGAGGATGTGGGTCTCAGTGACGGACATTAAAGCCTCTCGTCTCATCAAGGCTTTCCATAGGTCCCATCCTGAGAAGGTGGGTTCTGAGTGTCCGGAGTCCACTCGTAGAGGGAGGGGTACTGTCACAACCAGACAGCTGAGAAGCTCTGACAGAGGCCTTTCAGAACCTCCTCCTTGACTTCTGTGTTTTGGTATTCAGCTCCTCCTCTCATTAGCGTCTCTCAGCTGTTATGTGTTGGACTAATTATTTCCCTTTAAATTCTTCCCCAGAATGCTTTTCTGGGCGGCTTATATTTCTTCCTGGAGTATGTGTGCTTGCCCATCTGGTTCTCCTCTCCTCCACAAAGTTAAGTGTTACACTGTTATCTGTTATTTTCTGTTTGCTGGATCCCAGGTGACCCTGACTCCCTCCGTGTCTGGTGTAGGGAGCCGGTGGTCGTGTCCCCTCACTATTGTAGGGTGCTCAGGGCTTAATAGTCAAGGTTCGTGGATATGCATACCTCCACCATTCGGATCTATGCATAGGCTGAGCAGCCAGGGAAAGTGCCAGGTCTTCTACAGGGGTCTCCCTTTCGTTCCTTAGCTTTTGGATCCAGCGAGACATTTATGCATGTTGTTTTGCCTTGTTACCTGTACACATTCCGTGACACTACCCTTCAGGTGGGAGAAGCCACCTTACCACAGCAAGGTGTGATTGTGGTGCAAGCCGGAGATAAAGGGGGACACCCGTGATCTTAGGGACTAATGTCTTTAAAAATTGTTTACTCCGAGGTGCTTGAGGCATTGAACCAATCCATACCTTCAGCTTCACCTGCTTCTAAAAGAGTCATTCAAAAGACTATCAGTGTGCTGTGTGCTCAGCAAAAATTTGCAAATGGAAAAGGAGAAATCTGTACTGCCCGGATCCGGGATAACCGGCCGGTAATCCTGCCACCGAATTCCCAGATCATCCTGTGGTGCCGTGCTGTGCTAGGGATCCAGGGCCAAGACTATCAAGCCCTAGTGGAGCCTATCCAAATTGAGAATCATCCCTTCGTGCGAGCAGCCAAGAGCCTGGTGACTGTATCTCAAGGTAAAGGGCCTGTCCGTTTGATTAATTTCGGTGATCACCCTGTTACTCTCTCTAAGCACTGCCCTGTTGCTCAGCTTTTCCAGGTATCCTTCCAGGATGTTATCCGTCTGCCTGCCACGGAGACGTTCCAAACCGCACAGAGCAGCAGCGCCCCTGCCAGCGCCTCTTCAATATCCTGGTGGGAGGAACTTCATGTGGGGAATGAATCCACCCCAAAGGAGCAAATAGAGGGAGTCCTGAATCCGGTAAAAGAGCACCACAAGGCCTTTAGCAAGCACTCCACGGACTACGGAGAGGTCAGTGTAATCAAACACACCATACCCACTGGCTCTCATCCTCCTATCAAGGAGAGATACAGACCCATACCACCTACTACCTATCAGTCCGTAAAAGAGATGATACAGGAAATGAAGGACTCTAATATAATCCGGGACAGTCATAGCCCTGGGGTCGTAAGCCTACTTCTCAACTCTGGACTTAACCAGTGGATACTGGCAGGTACCTATGGCCCCGGAAGACCGGGAAAAGACTGCCTTCACTACGACTATGGGCCTGTTTAAATTTAATTACATGCCTTTCGGACTGTGTAATACTCCAGCGGTTGATGGAGCGTTGTTTAGGCCATAAAACTTTGGGACTGTACTGCTATACTTGGATGACGTCATTATATACTCCAAGACATATGAGGACCATTTAAAACATCTGGCTGAAGTGTTTCAAGTCCTTGTTAAATATGGCCTTAAAATGAAGCCGTCCAAGTGCCATGTGCTGAAACCAGCAGTTAAGTACCTAGGGCACGTTGTTAGTGCAGAAGGAGTCCAGCCTGATCCTGATAAACTTGCTGCTGTCCACAATTGGCCTACTCCTACCACCGTGAAGGAGGTGAGAAGTTTCCTCAGCTTTGCAGGATATTACAGACGCTTCATCCTGCATTTTGCACAGATTGCAGATCCGATCCAGGAACTCCTAAGGGGGCATCCCAAAAAGAGTCCAAAGACTCCTATCCCTGTTGAATGGAATGAAGAACGGGAGATTGCCTTCCAGCTCCTAAAGAAGAAGCTGACTGAACCCCCTGTCCTGGGTTACCCAGATTATCAGAAGCCGTTCCACCTCTATACGGATGCCAGTAAAAGAGGCCTGGGAGCCGTGTTGGCTCAGGTGCAAGACAACAAAAAGAGGGTGATTGCCTACGCCAGCAGATCCCTGAGGGGAGCTGAGAGAAATTATCAGAATTATAGTTCCTTCAAGCTGGAGTTCCTTGCTATAGTGTGGGCTGTGACTGAAAGGTTCAAGGACTACCTTGCTGCCACTCCGTTTGTCGCCTTCACGGACAACAATCCCCTGGCACATCTGAATACAGCCAAGTTAGGGGCCCTGGAGCAAAGATGGGCCTCCCGCCTTGCCAACTATGACTTTACTGTGAAATACAGGGCAGGCCGCTCAAATGATAATGCTGATGCCCTGTCTCGGCTTCCCACTACAGAAGCACCAGATGAACCAAATGATGCCTGGGAAGAAGTGAAAATGCCAGCGTTTTATAACAAGTTTGCTCAGCAAGATAATGTTCACACTGAACACAACTCAGCTGCTGATCCCTCTCCACCGAATAATCCTGAATCCAGAGGTGAACAAGAAAGGTGGATCAAGCTCCAATCAAAAAGTAGAGTCCTCGGTGAACTGCTCGACTTCCTTACCAGCGGAAGAACTCCTGAATGAGTCCGCAGGAAGAGTGCAGACCCAGAACTATTGAAATTGTGGAGACATCGCCACCAGCTCTTCCTTCAAAAAGGCCTGTTGCTAAGAAGGAGCCTGGATCCAGTGTCCTGCGATAGGGTGTGCCAGATCCTCATACCCCGTCGAGATGCCAGTCTGGTGTTAGAGATGTATCATAACCAGTACGGACACTTTGGCGTGCAGAAAACTGAGTCCACCATTCGCAGAAGGTTCTATTGGATTGGGATGAGAGAAGACACTGAAAATGGTGCCGGGAATGTACTGCCTGTGCCGTCGGGAGAAGTGAACGCCATGACCAGAGAGCGCCTCTCCATCCTATTCTCTGGAGCTTGTTGCCATTGATTATGTGAAGTTGGAGCCAAGTCGCTCAGGTTATACTTATGCCATGACCATTATTGATCACTTCACTGTTGTAGCAGTGCCCGTGAAGGACCTGACAGCCAAGACTGCGGCGGAAGCATTCTGGAAGCATTTCCTCCTGCCCTACGGCTGCCCAGAGAAAATCCTCACCGACCAGGGGTCTGCGTTTGAATCACAGTTTTTCCAGGAGATGTGCCTGCTACATAATTGCCAGAAGGTCCGGACCACAGCCTACCATCCGCAAGGTAACAGGCTCTGTGAAAAGATGAATCAAACTCTCATTGAAATGCTGAGAGCAGTACCCCCTGAGACAAGGGGTAATTGGCCTACTCTGCTGCCACAACTTATGTATACATATAACAATACAATTCAATGTTCTACCGGGTACACGCCCTTCTATTTGATGTTCGGCCATCAAGGGAGGCTGCCTGCCGACCATTCCCTGGATGTACAAGTGCCTGATGTCATCAACTCACTACCAAAGACTGATTGGGTGGTGGAGCATCAAAGACGTCTCCTTAATGCCAAGGAGATTGTTCAGGAGCGCATAGAAAGTGCCCGAGAACGACAGCAGAGAGACTATGACCTGGCTGCTCATGTGGAACCTCTAGCTTTAGGAGACATGGTGTGGTTGAAGAATAACCACCGAACCAGTAAACTGGACAGTAAGTGGGAAAGGACTCCCTACGTTATAACTGCTATTCCTAATGCGGAGACCCACATTTATCAAATTTTCAGGGAAGGTAAAGGCTCCCAAATTGTACACAGAAATCGTTTAAAACCCTGCGTAGAAGAAGAAACTGCAGCAGGAGACAATGAGCCAGAGTCTTCTGAGCCCGAGTTGTCAGCCCAACCTGTTGATCCTATGCAGGCTGTTGAAAACCTGTTGCATGACAAGGAGCCACTTCATTGGTTCCTCACACCTTGGTTGAACTTGGTGGTTTCGGCTCCAGTTCCTGCTAGTCCTCAACCCCAGGATGACCGGTCCCAGGGTGTACTTGAAAGGGCTCCAGAGCCTGTGGATTCTTCTGGTCCCTCTGAACCAAGGCAAAAAGAGCCTCTGCTAGTAAGAAGGTCCAGACGGCCTACTAAGGGGCACCCACCTGTGAGATTCGGAGACTACATTGTGGGCCAGAGTAGCCCCTTCCAGGAAACCCCTGTTTAACTATCTACAAGACCCGGGTACGGACTCATTTTGTTCTTCTGAGCCTCCAGGAACTTATGTTATTGTTTCAATTTTAATTATCATGGACTATCCTGGTTATTCCTGATACGCTGTGCCAGGTCAGCGCCCCTGTTCCCTGTTCTATCCTGTATGAAGAGAACGACACCCCTTTTCACCGCACTTGTTCCTTTGCCAGTGGAGCTGCCTGATATATTTGTACTGCAAAAGTAGTGATTATTGTGTATGCCTGTCTTTCAGGTTGCAGTTTCCAGCTGGGCGGGCCCCCTATGTTGCGCCGAGGATGGGCAACCTCAAAGCAGCGGTGTATGTAGTGTCCCACTAGGTAAATGTGGGCACTACACAAGGGTCAATATGGCCACGTTATTGTCCACCTCCTGTGGAACATGGTCATTGTATTTTATATAATGTTTGTATGTGTTTTCCCTGTTATCTCCTGTATCAGACCTGTTAGGGTGTAGTTCCTCCTCCTAGACAGTAGAGGGAGTTAGGGAACCCCTAGTATATATAGTTAGGCCCAGACAGGAAGGGGGGAGTGCAGTATAGTCCAGGAGGCTAGTGAGTGCAGTCTAGCCTGCCTGAGGGTGCTGAGCAAAGAAGCTCAGAAGCTTGCCACCAGGAGAAGAGGTTGCCAAATTGATTCCAGCCAAACTGAGAGCTGAAGGGCAGAAGGATCTCTTTAAAGCAAGGAGACATATACCTGAGGAAGTTTCCCCTAACCAAGGATAAAGCCAGCAATAGGGCATACCGGCCTTGGGATAAAGACAGACAGGATTCTGAGGAAAGTGCAGCCTGATCTGTAAGTGTTTAACCCTCTGAGTATCTTGCAAGAACATTGTGCCTGCCAATTGATGTAAAGCCTGCATGTTACTACCTCTTACATATGGAACTTTGACCAAAGACTGTATATAGCTAACTGTTTCAGTAAACAGAAGTTTTGGTTCACTGCAACGTGTGTTCCTCCATTATTACTCCAATAAATCGGTGTGCCACCGTTACTGGCACTGGCGTCACGAATTTAAAGGGATCTTGCCACCGGCACATTAAAAACACCTGCAACATCCAGGGCACCTCACCTACCATCAGGCGTGGTCCCTATACACAGAGTGCCCCAGAGGAACCCTGTGCCAGCCTCTCCATCACTGCTGTGCGTCTGCCCAGGGTATATAAAAGACTGTGTACTACAATTACCCTCGGTTAGTAACTACCCCTGTGACCTCACCATTTGCCTCACCCTGCAGGGCTGCGTACTGCATATTGCCTGAGCTTACCCTTTACGCCTTGAAGGTGCTGGCCTGCCCTGCTGCCAGTGTATTGTCTGAACCTGTGTTTAGCATGGCAGGGGGCGTTATCACAGACAAGCCCAGCCGCCTGTCATTAAAATGAACCAGGCATGGATCCCAAAGGACTTGTCCGTATCTTGTGCAGAATAGACATGTATACCGGCCTTAGCCAGCCATTGTTATACTACAGCGCAATTGCTCATTGTTGTATTTTGGATATTTCACACTAATTTGGAGTGTACCCTAATTAAAAAAAACAGTGTTGGCTACCTCGTCCTCCTCCACCGCCACTTCCACCTACACCGCTACGTCCACTGCCTCCTCAAACTCTTACTCCATATGGACCCCACCTCATAAATCAAGTTGATTTTTTTTAATTTGTACGTATTTTATTTTATGTCATTTAACTAATTTGTCTGTTACATTTTTGGGTGAAATTCACCACTTTTTGGCTGTGATATACCCCGGCTGTACCTAGTAGACAGGTAAAAAACATTTCACTAATTTGTCTGTTACATTTTCTGGTGAAATTCACCAATTTTTGGGTGTGATATCCCCCTGATCTACCTAGTAGACCGGTAACATTTAACTAATTTGTCTATTACATATTTGGGTGTAATTCAGCAATTTTTAGGTGTGATGTACCCCTGCTTTAACTAGTAGACAGGTAACATTTGTCTGTTACATTTTCGGGTGACATTCACCAATTTGTGGCTGTGATATACCAGTGCTATACCTAGTAGACAGGTAAAAAATAATTCATTCATTTGTCTGTTACATATTCGGGTGAAATTCACCAATTTTTGGGTGTGATATACCACTGCTATACCTATTAGACAGGTAAAAAAAATCATTAATTTGTCTGTTACATATTTGGGTGAAATTCACCAATATTTGGCTGTGAAATACCCCTGCTCTACCTAGTAGACAGGTTAATAAATTTCACAAATTTTTCTGTTACATTCTTGGGTGACATTTTACGATTTTTGCCGTGAATAAACCTCTGGTTTCCATAGGTGACAAGGGCTGAAATTTTTAAAAATCATCTGTTCCATTGGTGGGTGACATTAACCCATTTCTGGCGATGAAAACCCCCTGCTCTGCATAGGTGACAGGGAATAAAAAAAATTAAATTCGTCTTTAATTGGCCCTTTGTCACCACCAGACATCTGAGAAGCTCTGACAGATGCCTATCAGAACCTCCTCCTTGAGCTTCCTTTTGTTTTGCTTTCATTTTCTCATCTCCTTAGCCTCTCTCAGCTGTCATGTAGTTGCACTGATTGCATCCCTTTAAATCCCTTCCCAGACTGCTTCACTTTGCGGTTTATATTCCTTCCTGGAGTGTGTGCATGCTGATCCTACTTCTGAGTCTTCTACAGATAAGTTTAGTTCATTCATTTGTGTTTTTCTGTTTGCTGGATCCCAGGTGACCCTGACTCCCTCCGTATCAAGTGTAGGGAGCCGGTAGCCGTGTCCCCTCACTATTATAGGGTTTTCAGGGGTTATACAGTCGAGGTACGAGGATATGCGATCATCTACCATTGGGATTTTCGCATAGGCTGAGCAGTCAGGGAGAGTGCCAGGTCTGATGCAGGGCTCTCCCTTTTGTTCCTTAGTTTTGGATCCAGTCAGTCGGATATTCATTTTGTGTCTTCTAGTTTCCTGTACACCTTTCGTGACATTATAAACCGCCAAAACCGTCTTAAGCATGAATCCGGTTTCAACCTTGATTGACCGCATGCAGGGTCTTTCACTGGAGGTAGAAGATCTCCGGAAAACTGTCTCTCAGTTTGAGGTGACCGTTTCTGCTTCCGTTCATGGAGTTTGTTCTGAGCCTAAAATCTCGCTTCCGGATACGTTCTCCGGGGGTAGTGAGAATTTTGTTCGTTTTAGAGAGGCTTGCAAACTCCATTTTCGCCTACTTCCCCATTCCTCTGGTGATGAGGAGCGGAGGGTGGGGATCATAATATCGCTGCTCAGGGATAACGCTCAGTCCTGGGCCTTTCCGCTGCCGGTGGGGGCACGGCCCCTCCGTTCAGTGGATGAATTCTTTTTAGCCCTGGGTCAGATATATGATGATCCGGATCATATTGCTTTGGCTGAGTCTAGACTACGTCTTTTATGCCAGGGTAAACAGTCCGCAGAGATATACTGTTCAGAATTTCGGAGATGGGCAGCTGATACTGGTTGGAATGATGCTGCACTCCGAAGTCAATTTTGCCATCGTCCTTCAGAGGGATTGAAAGATGCATTTGCCTTTCATGAGAGACTACCTCCTTGGACTCTGCCATGTCTTAGAGAGAGAGGAGAGATCACTCCTCCCTGTCATACTTAGTCCCAGGACAGTGCGGCGGTCTCATTCAGTGCACAGGGGTCTCAGTCGCTCTCAATCCCTTCTGAGCAAGAGCCCATGCAGCTGGGTTTGATTACCTCTGACAATAGAAGATTCAGCCCTCATGGGAAGGTTTGTTTCTGTTGTGGGGGTATAAATCATTTGGCAAATGTTTATCCCTCTAGGAGATTCAGGCAGTTTTTTGAGAGTAATAAAGTAACAAAAAGAAAAAAAATCCTCTAAAAACGTTCCATCTGTTACTATTGGCAAGGTTGACGCGGAAATTGAAGGTTTTCCGTTTGCTTGTAGTTCCCGTTTTGTCCTACCTGCCAGGGTGGCACTAGAGAGCAAGAACATTTTTTGTGAGATTTTTGTAGATAGTGGAGCAGCTGTCAATCTTATTGATAGTCAATTTGCTATAACTCATGGTTTCCAGGTATGCACTTTGGGAAAGGTTATACCTGTTTTTGCTATTGATTCCGTTCCACTTTCTCAGAAATCGTTAAAGGGCATAGTTCACAATATCCGTTTGATTGTGAGTGATGCTCATGTTGAGGATCTGTCATGTTTCGTCCTTAGCGGGTTGCCTACTCCTCTAGTGTTGGGGTTACCCTGGCTCACCAAACATAATCCCACCATTGATTGGCAAGCGAGGCAAATAAATGGTTGGAGTGACTTTTGCAGAGAGAATTGCCTCACAACATCTGTTTCTGAGGTTTCTACTAAGACTGTACCATCTTTTCTCTCTGAATTTTCGGATGTCTTCTCTGAGAGTGGTGTTCAGGACTTGCCCCCGCACAGGGAGTACAATTGCCCTATTAATCTCACCCCAGGCGCCAAGCTGCCTAAATCTCGTTTATACAATCTCTCCCAACCTGAAAGGGTCGCTATGCGTGCTTATATCTCTGAGAGTCTGAGAAAAGGACACATACGACCCTCGAAGTCACCTGTTGCCGCTGGTTTGTTAAGAAAAAAGATGGTTCTATAAGACCATGTCTGGATTTCAGGGAGCTGAACAGTATCACAATTGGACTCATCAGTGGAATTTCTGAAGGTTCCATCGAGTGAATTCAGAAGCCGTGATTTGGAAAAGGAATCCAAGCATCTGATCTCTCTAGAGCTACACGCGGCAACACTTGCGGAATATTACCGCACACAACGGATACCACGGGGCCTTCGGGTGAACCTCAGACCTACGCTATTTGGTGATAATTTGGAATACTGTACCCGATTCGCCAACATTCTAAACAAGTGCTCCCTGGATTTGATTACACTAACGATTGAACACCTTAATCAAGCCATCGTTGATAGCAAGCAAGCTATTAACTCCATTGAAATCCAATTAAAGGACTGTCTTAAATCAGAGGATTTACAAATACTGAAAACCAAAGTTGAGAAACAATGTACAGACTTAAGGATACAAATCCAAGCTACAAAAAGAAACAAGTATATTCGGGACACCGAGGACTACTCCACCAATCGTGTATACCGGTGGCAAGACAAGTCCGGTACGGCTACTCAGAACTTCAGACGCCCAGGCCGCAGGGCAGGCTATTCATCCTCAGGATCTGGGAGCGAATCTACAATTGGCCAACAACCTTTTTTAGGGAGACGACGCCGGCCAAAAAAGCCAACACAAGGAGAGCCGGCCGCCATCATCGGAGAAGTAGATGCACCGCGAGTGACTCGCTCACAGGTACGCCCGATTCTTTAGTTCTAAACCTGTCTTCTAAGACTTTGAATGTGGCTCAAATACAGTTATTACAGAGGGGTCTATCATTTAGCCCCACTGCACCTCTTGACACCTTTAATTTGGACATGGATCTCCAACGTTTTTTCCGGTCTATACGACTTAAAGCCCATTTTTCCAAAGAGGGGGAGGCTACATCAGGTGATATTGGACATCCAGAAGAAACCAGAGGTTCATTGACTTTGAAACAGTTTGGGTTACGGCTGAAAAGCCATTATATGCCACCTAAGAGCGAACACCCTGTAGAAACATTTATAGAGCTAGTTAAGAGGGATATTGATAAGTTACTTGTACAGATTAAACAAGGGGGGGAATGTTACTTACATCAAAATCTTTCAACTGTGGAAAGACAGACTATTCGGCAATTATTAGATGATGAAACACTTATATTTAAACCTGCCGATAAAGGGGGAGCGTTAGTGATACTTGATAAGGACTATTATGTACAAGAAATTCTTGGACAACTGTCCGACAGTGAAACATATATAACCTTATCAAGGGATCCGGTTTTTGACATTAAGCGTGAGCTTATACAAATAGTCAATCAATATGAAATGAATGCCACTATTGATCGGAAGTTGGCAGAATTTCTTATTAAACAGCACCCTATCACTCCTGTGTTTTACACTCTCCCCAAAGTACACAAGTCTATGGAACGTCCACCAGGGCGACCAATAGTCGCAGCAACTGATTCAATTCTAACCCCACCAGCAGTTTTTCTAGAAAAAATCCTTACGCCTTTGACCCAAACAGCCCCTTCATACTTAAGGGACACTAACCATTTTTTAGAGGAACTCAGAAAAATTGAAATAAATACAGAGGATATATTGGTAACCCTAGATGTGTGTAGCCTATATACCTCTATAATACATGACAAAGGGCTAAACGCAGTAGGGAAGATGTTGGAGTACAGTGAATACACATCTCAACAGAAAGATTTTTTCCTTGCCCTCCTGACCATAGTTTTGACCAAAAATTATTTTCTTTTTCAAGATACTTACTACCAACAGTGCCGTGGGACCGCGATGGGGTCAAATGTCGCACCGCCGTATGCAAATTGCTATATGGCTCAGTTTGAACAGGATTTTATATATCCTCATTTATTTTTTCAAGAGCATTGCATTTTTTGGAAGCGTTTTATAGACGATGTTTTTTGCATATGGCGGTGCGACATTGAGACCCTACAAGAATTATTTTCCTTTATAAATAACATATGGCCCGAATTAAAATTCACGGCACATACAGATTTCTCTAAAATACCTTTTTTGGATACTTGGGTCATAAAGGGTCATGATGGAGTTTGTCAAACAGATCTATATACTAAGAGCACAGACCGTAATAGCCTACTTTGCTATGATAGCAATCACCCACCGGCAACGAAAAGGTCTATTCCTTATTCTCAATTTAAAAGGGTCAGCAGGATAGTTAGTGATCCCTCAATTCGGAATATTCGCCTTGGAGAAATGACCAATAAGTTTAGGCAAAGGGGCTACCCCGAACGGCTACTTACGGATCAACGTAATAAATGTGAAACATTGCCAATCAAACGCGATATTATTTCTAAAAAACTTCCCCTAGTTATACAATATCATCCGTGGATTAACCGGGTTAGGGCGGTAATTAATAGGCATTGGAATATTATCACCAGGTCTTACCCTCGGATTACAGAATTCCAAAGTCCCCCAATGCTATGTTACAAGCGGGCAAATAATTTAAGGGACAAAATTATTAGAGCAGATGTAGGTACAGCTAAAAAGGGCCCCCGACAAATGACATTCTCTACTGTCAGGAAGGGCACCTTCTCTTGTTTAAGCTGCATCCACTGCTCCAGCATAATAAAAGGCCCATATATCTCACATCCGCATAGTGGGGAACAAATTCCCGTAAAGGGCCACTTCACATGTAACAGTTCCTTCATTATATATCTATTGAAATGTCCATGTGGACTCTGTTACGTAGGGGAGACTACAATGAGAATGAAGGATCGTTTTGCGAAACACAAATCGACCATTCGTAATGAAAATTTATTATTGCCAATTCCTTTGCACTTTTCGCAACAAAAACATAATGTGGCCCAACTTAGGTTTCAGATTATCGAGGAGGTATTACCCCCCCGAAGAGGGGGAAATAGGGTTGAGTTATTGTTAAAACGTGAAGCCTATTGGATACACCGCCTACAGACGCTGACACCCAAAGGGTTGAATCGTGAGTACGCGGTCAGCAGTTTCCTATGAGAATATATATGTATTGATCTTGCGAGTAATTACCCGTCTATATTCGTATTAATGAGAACTTTTGTCTTCATATCCTTTATGTGTTTCCACAGTGTAACTGAACTTGCGATCCCTGATGATACAGAGGGATCGCATCCATGTGTGTATTTCGGATGTTAGTAAACATACCTTGGTTGCCTTGCCAACATGACGCTTGAATCAGATGACCTGAAGTTCGATCATGTGATGAGGGGCGGGCTATTTAAACATGTCTTGGTATTCATTTCATTGCCATTTGCCATTTGCATGAGTTTGAGAAAGGCACTTGCACGTGCCGAAACGCGCGTCACTTCTATCCATAAGTGGCGAATAAAATTTTGAGAATTGTACCAGAAGGAGTGCCGACCTTTTCTTCATATTAAGTACCTGGGGGACACCCACGGATCGTGCACCCACACTGCAGTGCCGCCCGATTTTCATCTCTAAATTCGTGACCCTTATCCGCTTCCTCTGATCCCGGACCTGTTTAACCAGATTGTTGGGGCTAAAGTTTTTTCCAAGTTGGATCTAAGAGGGGCATACAACCTGGTCAGGGTCAGAGAAGGAGACGAATGGAAGACGGCCTTCAATACCCCTGAGGGCCATTTTGAGAATTTGGTTATGCCTTTTGGTTTGATGAATGCTCCAGCCGTCTTTCAGCATTTTGTGAACAGCATTTTTATCATTTAATGGGGAAATTTGTATTAGTGTATCTAGATGACATTTTGATTTTTTTCTCCTGATTTCAAAACTCATAAGGAACACTTACGTCAGGTCTTGCTCATCCTGCGGTGAAGGGTTAAACAGAATTAGCTGTATAATCTGTATGAAGGACAAGAGGTTGGGTGACATCATATTGAAGGGTGACTATGTATACATTTACCTCCTGTCTTTATAAGGAAAAGTTTCTAGTCAGCATTATTATAATGAGAGCTGCCTGTCTCTATAAGGAACTGCTATTATTGTAATGAGAGCTGCAGCTATTCTTGTATGTATGCATGGATGTATATAAGACCCTGTATGACAGAGAATAAATAGAACTGTTACTGACATCATACTGCATTTGTCACTTACACGTTCTCCGGGCCTGTCTTCGGAGACAAAGGAAGGAATCAAGGTGCATAGAGAAGGATAATACTCTTTCAAGCGGGAGAATAAATTGTACGCTAAACTGGAAAAATGTGTGTTTGCGGTTCCAGAAATGCAATTTCTGGGGTTTCTTCTCTCCGCTTCTGGTTTTCGCATGGACCCCGAGAAGGTCCGTGCTGTGCTTGAGTGGGAGCTTCCTGAGAATCAGAAGGCGCTGATGCATTTTTGGGCTTTGCCAATTATTACAGGAAGTTTATTTTGAATTATTCCTCTGTTGTTAAACCACTCACTGATATGACTAGAAAGGGGGTAGATTTTTCCTCCTGGTCGGTAGAGGCGCGTAAGGCCTTTTCTAAGGAGAGTTTTGCTTCCGCTCCCATCTTGATACAACCTGATATTTCTCTACCCTTCATAGTTGAGGTTGATGCTTCTGAGGTGGGTGTGGGTGCGGTCTTGTCTCAGGGTCCCTCTCCTGCCAAATGGCGACCGTGTGCCTTTTTCTCGAAGAAACTCTCCTCCACAGAGAGAAATTACGATGTGGGAGATAGGGAGTTGTTGGCCATTAAGTTGGTATTTGAGGAATGGCTAGAGGGAGCCAGACACCCTATTACCGTGTTTACTGACCATAAGAATCTGGCCTACTTGGAGTCAGCCAAGCGTCTGAACCCGAGACAGGCCAGATGGTCTTTGTTCTTTTCCAGGTTTAATTTTGTTGTCACGTTCCGCCCTGGGGTTAAGAATGTGAAGGCGGATGCCCTGTCACGTTGTTTTCCGAGAGGTGGGAATTTTGAAGACCCGGGTCCCATTTTGGCTGAAGGTGTGGTGGTCTCTGCTCTTTATCCTGAATTGGAGGCAGAGGTTCAGGTAGCCCAGTCAGAGGCTCCTGATCTTTGTCCTCCTGGGAGGTTGTTTGTGCCTCTCGCTTTAAGACACAAGATTTTTAAGGAACACCACGATACTGTCCTTGCTGGGCACCCGGGGGCAAGAGCCACAGTGGATCTCATCGCTCAGAGATTCTGGTGGCCGGCACTTCGTAAGTCGGTTGAGGGTTTTGTGGCAGCCTGCGAGACCTGCGCTCGTGCCAAAGACCCTCATTCACGTCCTTGGACACATCTGTCCATGGACTTCATTACGGACCTGCCTCGTTCCTTGGGGAAGACTGTGATGGTGCATTTCATCCTTTTTCCTGGCTTGCCCAATGCTAAGACGCTGGCGCAGGCATTTATTGATCACATTGTCAAATTGCATGGTATTCCTTCAGACATAGTCTCTGATAGGGGCACGCAGTTTGTTTCCAGATTCTGGAAGGCTTTCTGTTCTCGCTTGGGGGTTCGGTTGTCATTCTCTTCTGCTTTCCACCCGCATTCGAATGGCCAGACAGAGCGCGTCAATCAGAATCTGGAGACATATCTGTGCTGTTTTGTGGCAGAGAATGAGGAGGATTGGTGTTCTTTTTTGTCCCTTGCTGAGTTTGCTTTAAATAACCGTCGTCAGGAGTCCTCTGATAAGTCACCATTTTTTGGTGCATATGGGTTTCATCCGCAGTTTGGGACATTCTCTGGAGAGGGGTCTTCTGGTTTACCTGATGAGGACAGATTCTCCTCGTCTTTGTCATCTATTTGGCAAAAGATTCAGGATAATCTAAAGGGCATGAGTGAGTTGAGTGAATGTTGGTGATCTGGTGTGGTTGTCTACTAAGAATATCAAATTGAAGGTTCCCTCCTGGAAGTTGGGTCCTAAGTTTATTGGGCCTTACAAAATCTTGTCCGTCATCAATCCTGTTGCCTACCGTCTTGATCTTCCTCAGACTTGGAAGATCCATAATGTTTTTCATAAGTCCTTATTAAAACCTTATGTCCAACCCATTGTACCCTCGTCTTTGCCTCCTCCTCCGATTGTGGTTGATGTAATCTTAAATTTTAGGTCTCTAGGATTGCGGATTCTCGTGTTGTCCGCGGTTCTCTCCAGTACCTCGTTCATTGGGAGGGTTATGGTCCTGAGGAGAGGATGTGGGTCCCAGTGACGGACATTAAGGCCACTCGTCTTATCAGGGCTTTCCATAGGTCCCATCCTGAGAAGGTGGGCTCTGAGTGTCCGGAGTCCACTCGTAGAAGGAGGGGTACTGTCACCAGACATCTGAGAAGCTCTGACAGATGCCTTTCAGAACCTCCTCCTTGAGCTTCCTTTTGTTTTGCTTTCATTTTCTCATCTCGTTAGCCTCTCTCAGCTGTCATGTAGTTGCACTGATTGCATCCCTTTAAATCCCTTCCCAGACTGCTTCACTTTGCGGTTTATATTCCTTCCTGGAGTGTGTGCATGCTGATCCTACTTCTGAGTCTTCTACAGATAAGTTTTGTTCATTCATTTGTGTTTTTCTGTTTGCTGGATCCCAGGTGACCCTGACTCCCTCCGTATCAAGTGTAGGGAGCTGGTGGCCGTGTCCCCTCACTATTATAGGGTGTTCAGGGGTTGTACAGTCGAGGTACGAGGATATGCGATAATCTACCATTGGGATTTTCGCATAGGCTGAGCAGTCAGGGAGAGTGCCAGGTCTGATGCAGGGCTCTCCCTTTTGTTCCTTAGTTTTGGATCCAGTCAGTCGAATATTCATTTTGTCTTCTAGTTTCCTGTACACCTTCCGTGACACCCTTTCATTCGATCCTTCTGCTTTAATAACTTCTACCACATTTCAGCTCGATCACAATGCAGCCATTGACCTCCCTTGGATGTGGTCTCCCTTTCTCACGCTCCCTCTCCGATGTCTCAGGGACGTGCGATCAGGCAGAAGTTATCTAGAGTCACCTGTCTAACGTTTCCAAATCCAAAATACCCCAGTGACATTCCCTATAATTTTTTATTACTTTATTACTCATTTCAATAACAGGGCATCTTAAGAGTCCTGTATTGTTATTCATCGTCACTACCTCCTCGAGTCGGGAGTGGGTAATTGCCACGCTCCCCCTCCTTTTCTTCAATTCTTCTGTTTTAATAGCTTCTCCCACATTTCCGCTCAATCACAATTAAATTTCATCCATTGATCTCCCTTGGATGTGGTCTCTCTTTCTCACGCTCCCTCTCCGGCGTGGAACCCTGATTCGCCGCTAACCGTGATCAAAATGGTAGACGCAGAGAAGAACATCAAAAGTTGATAGAGCAGATAGCCAGTGTATTGTCTGAACTTGTGTTTAGCACGACTGGAGGGGGTTATCACAGGTTATATTTCCCAATGTTTTGGGGTGTACCCTAATTTAAAAAAATATATAAATAAATTTAAAACCAAAACTAAGTGTAGGCTATCTCCTCCTCCTCCACCGCCGCTTCCACCTACACCGCCACATCCACTGCCTCCTCAACCTCCTACTCCATATGGACCTCGTCCTCCTATATCAAGATTATTATTTTTTATTTTTACGTCTTTTATGTTATTTAAAGTCATTTTCCTATCCACATTTGTTTGCAGAGCACTTGCCATGCTCTTAACCACATTTTGATGCCATTTGTAGCCCTCTAGCCCTTTCCATTACATTTTTAGAGCCATTTTAGTGCTCAAAAGTGTGGGTCCCCATTGACTTCAATGGGGTTCGGGGTCAAGTTCGGGTCCCGAACTCAAACTTTTTTGTGAATTTCGGCCGAACCCGTCGAACCCCAACATCCAGGTGTCCTCTCAACTCTACCTAAAAGTCATTGCAACGCTGACTAGTCAGGAAAGTCAGACATCAGGGTCACACATCACTTCAATTTGTCTCTAATCTAATGTTTAAAAATATTAACTTGTCGTTTTAAGGTTTCTATTGGGTCCTGAACCCAAAAACTCCAGAGTGCAGCCCAACCAGTGAGCTATGCACTCATATAATACTGTGCTATGTGAGCTTATATAATTTCAGACACAGAGTTATAAGCTCAGCTATAGACTTTCTTTGGTTGTGTTATATAACATACAAATATACAGTATATCTACAGGGTGGGCCATTTATATGGATACACCTTAATAAAATGGGAATGGTTGGTGATATTAACTTCCTGTTTGTGGCACATTAGTATATGTGAGGGGGGAAACTTTTCAAGATGGGTGGTGACCATGGCGGCCATTTTGAAGTCGGACATTTTGAATCCAACTTTAGTTTTTTAAATAGGAAGGGGGTCATGTGACACATTAAACTTATTGTGAATTTCACAAGAAAAACAATGGTGTGCTTGGTTTTAACTTAACTTTATTCTTTCATGAGTTATTTACAAGTTTCTGACCACTTATACAATGTGTTCAATGTGCTGCCCATTGTGTTGGATTGTCAATGCAACCCTCTTCTCCCACTCTTCACACACTGATGGCAACACCACAGGATAAATGCTAGCACAGGCTTCCAGTATCCGTAGTTTCAGGTGCTGCACATCTCGTATCTTTTATAATTACCTGTAGCCACTGTGGAGGCGGTAGTGGCAGTGGTAGCAACAGTGGCACTCAGTGAAAATACAGAGCAGGGAATCTAAAGTGCCAAGGAGCCCATGATGACATATCATAGTGTGATAAAAGTGGAGGGTGAGGATGACGATGATTGTGTGTTGGATAGGACATGGGAGCCAGATTGATTTGCTGAGAAGGAGGTAACATCAAAGGAGGAGAGTGGTGGCAGCAGTGGCAAACCCTACCAAAAAACTGTTACTGCTAGATATGCTTCCATTAAGGTCAGCTTGGGAACTGGTGATGCCTCTGATACTGTGGCGCAGGCTCAAAACGTGCCAGACCTAAGCCAAGTTCTGCTGCCACTAGCTCTGTGCACAATGTATCGAGTATCTCCTATCTGGTGTTTTTTCTCCACAGTGCCGGATGACTACAGCATTGCCCTGTGCAAGATGTGCAAGAGTAAAATAAGCCATGGCGTTCAAACGTAGGCACCACAGCTCTATTGCAGCACATGAAGCAGCATCACCAGTTACTGTGGGAAAACAGAAGTGATGGCCAGCTAGTGCAAGAAGAGTGTCCTTCTTCTTTCTGCCTACTTTGCAGCAGCTAGGACACAGTGTCCTTGTCATCGTCATCAGTTAGTGCTTCTCCTGCTCAGACTCCCCTGCTCCGTCGTTGGCCATCGATAACGGAATATGTGGCAAGGAAACAACTGTACACGCTCAGCAATCTGCTGGTATGCAAGCTTAACTCCCACCTGTCCAAGTTGCTGGAAGTGCAGTCACTGCTATACCAATTAGTGGATTCTGTTGCCCTTTTGGAAGCTGATGGCGTGCTCTCAGCTTCGCTGTAAGATACCTAGCCGGCAGCTGCTATTGGCAGGGATAGTATATGACTTTCACAGCCTATTGGGTCTATGTTTTTCAGGGTGAGGCAGCAGGTCAGTGAGAAGGCCAGGTCCTATTGAAACCTTCACATTTGAGTCGGTCTGGTTCCAACACTTGGCATTTATCAACCTCGTCCACATCCTCCTCCATGGACATCCTCCCATTCCCAACAAAAACAAAGCAGAGTGTCACTACCCACTCCCCCTCCCTCCTATCATATGTGTAAAGTCAAGCATTGCCATGCCCTGTTAGAACTGATCAGCCTGGGAGATTAGCCACACAGCCGATCCTTTGCTAAAGTACATCAAGCAGCAAACATCCCACTGGCTGTCACCCCGCCAACTCCAACTGGGCAAAGTGGTCAACAATAATGGCCGGTACATCGTGGCCATGCTGCATTTAAAGAAAATAACACATAATGTTTTCTGCATGGCACATGGGATAAATTTACTTGTGCAAAGCTTTTTGAAAAAGTACAGTCCTTGCATTTCAGCCGTTGTTATGTGGCAAGGAACTTCCTATTGAACTTACAGCTACAAAATTGCCGCTTGATTCACAACATTCCAACTTGCTGGAATTCCACCTTACATATGCCAGAGCATCTGCACGAACAGCATAAACCTGTGAATAATTTTGTCATGCACCAGACCAGCTCGGCACGGAGCATGTGTTATTGAAGGTCAGGCAGTGGCAGCTCATCAGAGACACCTAAAGCCGGAAAAAATCTGGGTCCTCAGCCATGTTAACAAGCTGTATGTATGCTTACGTAATAAAAGCAGTATCCTGACCATCAAGCATTTTTTGTGATGATTACTGGATAGCCATGCTTTTAGGCCCTCACTATCAAATCAAAATGGGGGAATGCTTCCTATAGAGAAAGGGAGGCCAAATTACATTTTTATCAGGAAACACTTTGTACACAGCTTGCAGCAGCTTTCGGCAAGCAGATGCCTGCCATCTGCATGTCTGATCGGGAGGCCCTTCTCCATCCTCTGCAGAGTCACCCACCTCCCGCTCTCTCCGCTAACACAAGCAACAGAGGCCACAGCTGCAACAGCAGCCAGTTCAGTTTCCTCAACATGATGGCAATATTTTTCGTGTGCCGCGCCAGGCTGACGCAAATTAGCAAATGGAGACCTCATGTCTTAACACCTAGGTTCAGTACTACCTGGACACTGGCCTTTCCAGGGTGCATACTGGCTGAGTATGCTCTCTCTGTTCTTTCTTGCACAGCCTTCATTGTCATCTCAGAAAGGGTTTTCAGCACGGCAAGAGGTGTTGTGACATCCAAGTGGACGAAGTTGTCCACCAATGTATAAAACATCACTTTTGTCAAAATGAATGAGGCGTGGCTCCGTGAAGATTTTCACACTCCTCTGGTTGAGGCTGATGAATAGATCTGCCCTTGCTGACGTTGCCCCATCATGCCACTCCTAGCCAGGGGAGTATATAGCGTATAGCAATCCCCACACACATGAGACGAGGCTCTATGTTGAAGGTAAAACAGGAACTCTTTATTGAACACACAAGCATTGACTTATATACACATTTTCCAACAAGGGTACCACCCCCGTGGACCTGGTTGGGAACTGAGGACATAACATAGCAGCCAATCCTTTACAGTTTTACAGTTTAAACACAAAAACTATACATTCAACAAACACAATGGCATTGTCTGTGACGCAATTAACAAACACAATGGCATTGCCTGTGACGCAATTAACAAACACAATGGCATTGCCTGTGACGCACTCAATAACAGAATAGGCATTGTCTGTGATGCAATTAACGAAATAACGAAATACAATTACCAAAACCAACATTAGACTAACTTAGAGCTTTTCCACTGTAGCAGAACTTCAGCTGTGTTTCTGTTGGATACTCAGACACTGTGCTTCAGAACAGCAGAACTTCAGCTGCGTTTCTGGTGGATACTCAGACACTGTGCTTCAGTACAGGTAAGGAATTTGTTTGACAGGTTCTCACTATTGTATGATGAGGTCAAGCGGCACCGCGTGCTGGTCGATGGGTGCTCGGTTTGTGCGGATGTAATCCCGGAATCAGCAAAATAGAAAAGAACCGGCACTCCAATAATCTTTGCTTGTAAGGAATTTATTGGTCACTTATATTAGGGTGACGCGCGTTTCGGCACTCACAGGTGCCTTCTTCAAACAGAAAGTCAGCAGCTAGTATAAGACTCTGTGCAGGAATTGTGCTTTTATTTCAGGTTCCACTCTTCGGAGGTTTGGATGCTGTCTGATCTGTAGACACCTCTCCATAATGCAGCAGGAAATTGCATTTTTAAAATCTGAGATTTGTAAATTAACTGTTAAACAAACTCAGGCTGGGAATGTTCCAATGCCACTGCCACAGAGGCCCCCTAGAAATGGAAGATGGGTTACTGCATGTTCTGGTAGACTGAGAGTTGTTTATAGAAGACATGCCCCACACTCTGTGGCTCTCCATAATTCATTTGCAGTACTTTCAGAGTGCAAGAGCAACATGGAGGATGGCTCAGGCACAGTGGGTAAGGAACAATCATCTCCCATGCCTAAAGTATGCAAGACTGCAGCCAAAGACAAAAAGGAGAAGGTGATGACTGATAGTAAGCAGCTGTGTGTGGGCGATTCCATCATAAGAGGTGTGAAGTTTGAGGAGAATGGTGTTGTGAGATGTCTCCCTGGTGCTACCGCTAGCAGGGATATACGACGTATCCTTAATATTGTCAGGCAAGCAAAGCAGGATGTTATTGTCCATCTTGGGACAAATGATCTGGCTTGCAATGAGGTTTCAAAGGTGAAGGAAGCTTTTCACACACTTGGAAATGATTTACGGGAAATTGCATCAACTGTTTCATTATCTGCAGTTTTGCCTGTGCATAACCTTCAGCATGACAGGAAGATGCGCATTAAGGAATTCAATGTATGGCTTGGTGAATGGTGTCTGAACCAATGGTTTGACTTTGTGTCTCATGTTAGCTCTCATTGGAATGGAAAAGAACTGTACAAGAAAGATGGTTTGCATCTTTCGTTCAAGGGAACGAATGTCCTCAGTGAACAGTTCAAAGTATTTTCTAAGGAGCATTTAAACTAGGAAAGGGGGGCAAAAGGGTGATAATCCAGCAGTCCAACTGCCCCCGGAACAATGCCAGAAGATGCCAGTACCACATAGGTTAAGAAATGAGAAGCTCAGAGTCTTGTCTACAAATGCTCGCAGTTTAGGGAATAAGATCAATGAACTTGAGTCTATAATGGCATCTGAGAATATAGATTTAGTGGCTGTTACTGAGACATGGTTCAATGGGAGTAATGACTGGGATCTAACAATACCAGGGTTCTCTCTGTATAGGAAAGACAGAGAAGGCAAGAAAGGGGGAGGGGTGGCCCTGCATGTGAAAGATAGCAAAAAATCTTATTTAATACAAGTTAGCTAGACCAATTTAGAGTCAGTTTGGGTTACCTTGCAGCTCGATAATTAAAAGGTAACTCGTTTAGGTGTGATATATAGACCACCTAGCCAATTCGAAGAATTAGATGATCTACTAGTTGAGGAAATAGCTAAAATGACATTGAAAGGAGAAGTTATCATTATGGGAGACTTTAATCTTCCTGATGTCAACTGGAAAACCAAAATAGCTAATTCTGCCATGAGTACAGATATTCTAAATCTCCTACTGGGATTATCTCTACAGCAAGTAGTTGAGGAGCCAACCTGGAAGGAGGCCATTTTAGATTTAGTATTCACAAATAGGAATTTGGTATCTGATATTACTGTAGGGTAAAACTTGGGATCTAGTGATCACCAGTCAGTGTGGTTTACTATAAGTACAGTGACTGAGTCACACCACACGAAAACAAAAGTTTTAGATTTTAGAAAAACTGACTTTTCTAAAATTAGATTAGTGGTATACGAGTCCCTATCAGATTGGAACAGTTTCAATAGAGTCCAGGAGAAATGGGACTACTTAAAAGTGGCACTATTGAAGGCAACAGATAATTGCATTAGGCTTGTCAGGAAAAGCAAAAAAAAAGACCACTGTGGTACTCAACAGAAGTGGCCAAAATCATTAAAAACAAAAAGATAGCATTAAGTAATTATATAAAATAAAAAAACGAGTATGACAGGCAAATTTATAAGATTAGGCAGAGAGAGGCCAAACAAGTTATAAGAGCTTCTAAAGCACAGGCAGAAGAGAAATTGGCTCAGTCAGTAAAAAAAGGCGATAAGACATTCTTCAGATACATAAATGAAAAAAGGAAACTAAAACAAGGAATTACCAAATTAAAAACAAAAGAAGGAAGGTATATGGAAGAAGATAACAAACTAGCTGACTGCCTTAATGAATACTTCTGTTCAGTTTTTAAAAGGAAAATGAAGGAAAAGGACCTCAGTTAGGAAGGAAGACTAATGAATCTTTTGATGCACGTGTCTTTACAGAGGAAGAAGTTCTAAGTCAGCTGTCTAAAATTAATACAAATAAGTAACAGGGGCCTGATGGGATACACCCAAAGCTATTAAAAGAGCTTAGCGGTTAACTAGCAAAACCATTAACCGATTTATTTAACCAATCACTGGTAACAGGAGTCGTCTCAGAAGATTGGAAATGAACAAATGTTGTGCCCATTCACAAGAAAAGGTCGTAGGGAGGAATCGGGCAACTATAGGCCAGTAAACCTGACATCAATACTGGGGAAATTAATGGAAACCATACTTAAAGGGGTTCTGCACTTTCAATTAACTGATGATCTATCCTCTGGATAGATCATCAGCTTCTGATCGGCGGGGGTCCGACACCCGGGACCCCCGCCGATCAGCTGTTTCAGAAGGCAGCGGCGCTCCAGCAGCGCCGCGGCCTTCTCACTGTTTACCGCCGGGCCGCCCGCCCACTGTCGTCACGACTTGTATCAACTAGAGTGGGCGCGGCTAAGCTCTGTTCACTTGAATGGAGCTTAGCCGCGCCCACTCTAATTGATACAAGTCGTGACGTCAGTGGGCGGGCGGCCCGGCGGTAAACAGTGAGAAGGCCGCGGCGCTGCTGGAGCGCCGCTGCCTTCTGAAACAGCTGATCGGCGGGGGTCCCGGGTGTCGGACCCCCGCCGATCAGAAGCTGATGATCTATCCAGAGGATAGATCATCAGTTAATTGAAAGTGCAGAACCCCTTTAAGGAGAGGATTGTGGAACATCTAAAATCCCATGGATTGAAAGATGAAAAACAGCATGGGTTTACTTCAGGGAGATCATGTCAAACTAATTTTATTGATTTTTTGGGATTGGGTGACTAAAATAATAGATGGCGGAGGTGCAGTAGACATCGCTTATCTAGACTTTAGTAAGGCTTTTGATGCTGTCCCACATAGAAGGCTTATCAATAAATTGCAGTCTTTAGGCTTGGACTCCCATATTGTTGAATGGATTAGGCAGTGGCTGAGGGACAGACAACAGAGGGTTGTAGTCAGTGGAGTATATTCAGACCATGGTCTTGTTACCAGTGGGGTACCTCAGGGATCTGTTCTGGGACCCATATTGTTTAATATCGTTATCAGCGAAATTGCATAAGGCCTCAATGGTAAGGTGTGTCTTTTTGCTGATGACACAAAGATTTGTAACAGGGTTGATGTTCCTGGAGGAATACACCAAATGGAAAAGGATTTAGGAAAACTAGAGGAATGGTCAAAAATCTGGAAACTAAAATTTAATGTTGATAAGTGCAAGATAATGCACCTGGGGCGTAAAAACCCAAGAGCAGAATATAAAATCAGTGATACAGTCCTAACCTCAGTATCTGAGGAAAGGAATTTAGGGGTCATTATTTTAGAAGACTTAAAGGTAGGCAGACAATGTCATAGAGCAGCAGGAAATGCTAGCAGAATGCTTTGGTGTATAGCGAGAGGCATTACCAGTAGAAAAAGGGAGGTGCTCATGCCGCTCTACAGAGCACTAGTGAGACCTCATTTGGAGTATTGTGTTCGGTACTGGAGACCATATCTCCAGAAGGATATTGATACTTTGGAGAGAGTTCAGAGAAGAGCTACTAAACTGGTACATGGATTGCAGGATAAAACTTACCAGGAAAGATTAAAGGACCTTAACATGTATAGCTTGGAAGAAAGACGAGACAGAGGGGATATGATAGAAACTTTTAAATACATAAAGGGAATCAACAAGGTAAAAGAGGACAGAATATTTAAAAGAAGAAAAACTGCTACAATAGGACATAGTTTTAAATTAGAGGGGCAAAGGTTTAAAGTAATATCAGGAAGTATTACATTGCTGAGAGAGTAGTGGATGCATGGAATAGCCTTCCTGCAGAAGTGGTAGCTGCAAATACAGTGGAGGAGTTTAAGCATGCATGGGATAGGCATAAGGCCATCCTTCATATAAGATAGGGCCAAGGGCTATCCATAGTATTCAGTATATTGGGCAGACTAGTTGGGCCAAATGGTTCTTATCTGCCGGCACATTCTATGTTTCTATGTTTCTGCCTGCCTTCATCATGTTCCATACCATATGGCTGCTGCTGCCGCCATCATGTCATTGCCGCTGTCTTCCTGCCTACCATCTACTGCCTTGTATGTTCCATGCTATGACACTTCTGCTGACGCTTCTGTTGCGGCCACATGCCATTATTACCCTACCCTTTCTACATCCACACTGTACTGCTCCTGCTCCCAATTAAAAGTGTAACGGATCTCCTGGCACCCCGACTGGGTACCTCCATTGATTGATGCTCCTAGTGCTTCCCGAGGACTCCAAGCACTCCGCTCTACACTGAAACCACCACAGGAACAAGGAACAGGAACAGCTCTTACAAGAGCTAGGGGTTATAGCCAGGGGAGTATATAGCGTATAGCAATCCCCACAAACATGAGACAAGGCTCTATGTTGAAGGTAAAACAGGAACTCTCTATTGAATACACAAGCATTGACTTATATACACATTTTCCAACAAGGATACCACCCCCGTGGACCTGGTTGGGAACTGAGGACATAACATAGCAGCCAATCCTTTACAGTGTTACAGTTTAAACACAAAAACTATACATTCAACAAACACAATGGCATTGCCTGTGACGCAATTAACAAACACAATGGCATTGCCTGTGACGCACTCAATAACAGAATAGGCATTGTCTGTGACGCAATTAACTAAATACAATTACCAAAACACAATGGGCTAACTTAAAGGGATTCTGTCACCAAGTTTTAGGCTATAGAGATACAGACATGCACGGCTAGATCGCCGCTAGCATGTCCGCAATATACCTGTCCTTTAGGGCTGTGTGCTTTTATTTTCTTTAAAAAAGGATTTTAGAGAAATGTAAATTAGTCTTGTAAGGTGCCCAAGGGGCTGTACGAACCTTCCTGGTGCCCAGCCATGCCCGCCTGTGAAGGAGCCCAGCACCGCCTATGTCCTCCGAATTTCCTCCTTTCGTCACCGATAAGATTGCCTTAATCTCGCCATGCGCAGTGCCAGTATAGTGTTCCTTCCCTGTGCTGGCATCAGCCTCAGGGAAGGAAGTGCGCATGCGTGAGCTCGCGCATCGCGAGATTACGGCAATCTATCGGTGACGAAAGGAGGAGATTCAGAGGACATAGGCGGTGCTGGGCTCCTTCACAGGCGGGCGTGGCTGGGCACCAGGAAGGTTCATACAGCCCCTTGGGCACCTTACAATACTAATTTACATATCTCTAAAATCCCTTTTTAAAGAAAATAAAAGCACACAGCCCTATAGGACCGGTATATTGCGGACATGCTAGCGGCGATCTAGCCTTGCATGTCCGTATCTCTATAGCCTAAAACTTGGTGACAGAATCCCTTTAATCACTCATAGGCAGAAAACACACATTTTTCCCAAAACACAGAAAACACCTCAAAACCCCACATATCCCCATAATGTATACATCCATGGATAGCTCTGATCTGGGTGAACAACATATACAAAAATCACCCAGACCCAAGCAGGGGTTCCCGAATTCCATAGAAGTCCCATTTGGCTGACCGCAAGCATGGCTTTCCTGCCCAAAACAGTTCTGTCTTCTCCTTCAAAGTTAGTATATGGGCCATAATCCTGAGGCAAGAGGCTGTCAAACAGGACCCTCCAAAACCCAGTGGCGAGGTTATTTTAGCCACACATCTCCGCCTCCCAAGGAAGACTAACCAGACACCTGACCTCACACCGGTCGGTACCTGAGTTAGTCTGGCAGTCCACCCACAACCAAATACTGGACCTGTTGAATTTGGTAGCTGGTCTCTGTGTTGCTCCCTGGCTTGGAGTGGAGGTTGCTTTGTGGGCAGGGATCAGCGGTACTCTGGCCTGGTGCCAGCGCATCAGCTAGGCTAGTCTGTGGGGAGTCAGGCTCTGGACAAGAGTATAGGGGAGGGCAGAGGCCGACTGTGCTCTGCCCAGATCCTTGGGAATTTGTTCCTTGTGGAACGTCACTATTTTGCGCCTAATTTCCCTTACAGCGGTTTGGATGTCCTCTGGTGCATCGACCCCTAAACTCTATTGTGTGGCTGCATTGTGAAGAGCTTGGGTATCCTAAATACCTTTGCCTGACGGACCTCTGTGTACTGGTCAGTGCGACCACCATTATCTATATGCTCTGCCCAGATGCCAGCTCTTACGCTGGGATGTTGTCAGGGAATCCTACCCCCAGGACCTTGTTGCAGATCGGCTGTGGAGAGGAGGAATCGTTTACCTCCTCCTCCTGGCATTCCTGCGGGGTTGGTGGGGGATCTGTACCAGCCATCCAGCATCCCAGTAGGCCTGGTGCAGAAACCGCGGTCCCATCTGCACCATCGGAGTTAGGGGTGCTGTCCCCCTGTGGTTGGGGAGAGAGACCGGTTGTCTCCTCTCCCTTCAAGGTACACTGCCGCTGGTGAATGGAGACGATGCTCTCCTCCCCCTGCAAAACATACTGCCGCTGGGGAGCAGGACAGAGTGTCCCTATTCCCTGAAACTATGGCTGCCGTTGGGGAGTCAGACCGACTGTCTGGACTCCAGGTAACGCTGGCTGTAGTTGGGGATCTGGGCCGGCTGCCCAGCATCCCTGTAGTGCCAGTGGAGAGACTTCGGTCCCATCTCTACCTGCCGTCGGGAGGTCTTCACAGAACTAATCGATGAAGTTCCCTACTTTGGGAGATGGTAGGGAAGCAGGGGGGATCGCCGCCAAGTCTTCCCAGTTGTAGGAGGGCAGATCTGGCTCTGTTTGTCGGGTAGGTTGGGGCTGAACGGAGCTGAGCAGGTGTTGGTAGGTCTGCTCCAGCTCCCACTCCCTTGTTACCAGGTGGGTCATGTCTTTGCTCACCTCCCATCCGTCAGCATAAACATGCATGCCCATCCGGTAGTCGTAGATGTCCCAAAACCTAGACACTTCTATGCTGCTGAGATCAATGTCCTCCTCCAAGGCCTCCCATAGTAACCCAGGTCCATCATAATCCTTCCCTTCGGGTAAGTCGTGCTCGGCCGTCCAGGGGGAATGTTAAATGACATGCCACCTTAGGGCCCAGTAAGCGTCCTCTAGCCAAAGCTCCTTACATACCAGGCTCTGGAGCTCTGTTACCCACTCGTCCAGGGGCTGCTCTCCCAAGAGACCCATCCGCATCGCCACACGCTTCTGTAGCCGCTGCTCATAACTGGGGAGACTCTCACCTCGCTGCCGCTGGGCATTTTCCAGGGCATCATACCAGACTTCCTTTCTGTCTATATCCCTGTAGTCCGCAGCTGCCTCCTCCTCCTTGTGATTGAACACTGTCCGAAGACTAGCCGATTCCATCCTGCTGTATCCAGGGGCGCTGTATGGATACTAGCGTTCCCCTCAATTTTGTAAATCCACGGTGTCTCCGAGCTGCTTCTCCTCTCACTAGGACGCCATTCCACTGCTTGCCACCAATGTAACATTAAAAGTGTAATGGATCTCCTGGCACCCCGACTGGGTACCTCCGTTGATGGATCTCTACACCGAAACCACTACATGAACAATGAACAGGAACAGCTCTTACAAGAGCTAGAGGTTATAGCCAAGAGAGTATATAGTGTATAGCAATCCCCACATACATGAGACGAGACTCTATGTTGAAGGTAAAACAGGAACTCTTTATTGAACACACAAGCATTGACTTATATACACATTTTCCAACAAGGGCACCACCCCCGTGGACCTGGTTGGGAACTGAGGACATAACATAGCAGCCAATCCTTTACAGTTTTACAGTTTAAACACAAAAATTATATATTCAACAAACACAATGGCATTGTCTGTGACACAATTAACAAACACAATGGCATTGCCTGTGATGCACTCAATAACAGAATAGGCATTGTCTGTGACGCAATTAACTAAATACAATTACCAAAACACAATGGGCTAACTTAATCACTCACAGGCAGAAAACACACATTTTTCCCAAAACACAGAAAACACCTCAAAACCCCACATATCCCCATGATTTATACATCCACGGATAGCTCTGATCCGGGTGAACAACATATCCAAAAATCACCCAGATCCGAGCAAAGGGTCCCGAATTCCATGTCCATTCCAAGTCCCATTTGGCCAACCGCAAGCATGGCTTTCCTGCCCAAAACAGTTCCACAGATTTAGGCTGTGCGGCCGGTCTGTCTTCTCCTTCAAAGTTAGTATATGAGCCATAATCCTGAGACAAGAGGCTGGCAAACAGTCCCCTCCAAAACCCAGTGGCGAGGTTATTTTCGCCACAAAAAGGAAAAAAAATTCCAGGTTCGATCTGAAGAAGCCACTTTATCTTCTGATAATTAACACTTGTGGGGGTATAAATAAGGGCAGGCATTTTACCCCCGTTAACACATAATTTTTGGACACTTGGAGCAACTTTGATTCATGTAGAAACGATTCTCTTATGCATGAAACTTTTTGAAAAATTTGCCGAAATTGGACACCAAATGAAATTTTAAGACGTTCGCTCATCTCCAGATATCCCTTAAATTTCAGTGGATTAACAAACTCCAGGTTTGTATTAGTTAACAAGACAAGGGCGATCTGTCAGAAAAGAGAAGTGAAACTTGGAATATTGCAGAAGTGCTGTTCATGAGCAGCATAAACAAAGGTCAGTGGTTGAGCCCAGGATACACGTGGACTGTTCCCGCTGCAAAGTGCAAGCAACTCCCTTGAGGAGGAGCACTCTCTCAGTAGAATCTGTTGAAGTAGTAGAGGATTCTGTAAGTCGCCTGCATGCTGTCTGCTTTCAGTGCACACAGCAGACAAAAAGCCTCTTTACTGATTATCAGCGACCTGTGTAAGGGTACGACCATATGGCGTGGTCGTGTCGCAGTTGAGTCCCATGGCCGTACAGGTCGCAGCCGGCTCTTCCTAAACTGAAGAAACGGCACTGTTTACTCAATCTGCATTGTGAATGGTCGTGCAACACCTTCAATACCGCGCAGCCATTCACAATGCAGACCAACTAAAAAGTGCGGTCTTCAAGAGCCAGCTGCTGCCCGTACGGCCATGTGCAACTTGACCGTAGCACGGCCGCCCGATCTTACCCTAAAGATGCTGCCAATCACCTTGAATGAGCAAATGCTTGTTCAGTGGGTGAGAGCATCATGGAGGTGGACACTAAAATAATTGTTTCTAGGCAGCAATTCATCCTATGGTGACATGTAATCACAGTAGTGGTCACTTGTCTCCATACAGCAGTAGTAATTGCTGCAAGTAAATGCAGCTCTCACCTCCTCTGAAGAGCAGGCAATTATCCGGAATAAATTGCTTGTTCCCGATAATTGCCTGCTCAGTCAGACCCTGTGAACGGGCCTAGAGATAGGCAGTGTTATCATCTGAGGTCAGGAAGAATTGCCATTAACTCTACAGGGTAAAAACCTGGTGAGTCCCTCAATGATGTCATGAGGCCGGCCCATGGGCCTGTGTGTCGCTGGTGACCCATAAACCAGTGCACTACGTGGCATCACTAGTACTCCTCATATATTTATAATTGCAATTAGAATGGGAATAGTCTACGTATTGGCCAAAACTTTGCCAGTTAACATAACAGAATAACGCTCTTTCTATTGGTTGACAAGTTAACATATGGATGTGGCCCCACCTTTCCTTGATACCTGGTAATTTGGGTCCACTCCCCCACACAGAGCTTGAACACTCATTGCACTGCGAGATAACTGGAGAGAATATTATGTGGGTTTTAAGGTTCTGTTCACATCTGCTTTATAAGTGCCAAATCCGTCACATTGACTATAATGGGGTCTATGGGGTTTCCAGCACTTTAAGGGACAAAATAGCAAAGCGTGACATTTTATTTTGACTGAATCGACGACACTGGCTCCTAATGGAGCCTCCAACACAGGTATGACCAGAGGCGTAACTACCAGGGAAGCAGCTGCTTCGGGGCCCGGGCTGCCAAGGGGGCCCGGCGCCCCGGCAGCGTGTGTGACAGTTTATTTTCGAGTTAGTTAACCACTTCAGCCCCGCTAGGTGAAACCCCCTTCATGACCAGAGCACTTTTTACACTTCGGCACTACACTCCTTTCACCGTTTATCGCTCGGTCATGCAACTTACCACCCAAATGAATTTTACCTCCTTTTCTTCTCAATAATGGAGCTTTCATTTGGTGGTATTTTATTGCTGCTGACAGTTTTACTTTTTTTGTTATTAATCAAAATGTAACGATTTTTTTGCAAAAAAATGAAATTTTTCACTTTCAGCTGTAAAATTTAGCAAAAAAAACGACATCAATATATAAATTTTTCGCCAAATTTATTGTTCTACATGTCTTTGATAAAAAAAAAATGTTTGGGCAAAAAAAAAATGGTTTGGGTAAAAGTTATAGCATTTACAAACTATGGTACAAAAATGTGAATTTCCGCTTTTTGAAACAGCTCTGAATTTCTGAGCACCTGTCATGATTCCTGAGGTTCTACAATGCCCAGACATTAGAAAACCCCCACAAATGACCCCATTTCGGAAAGTAGACACCCTAAGGTATTCGCTGATGGGCATAGTGAGTTCATAGAACTTTTAATTTTTTGTCACAAGTTAGCGGAAAATGATGATGATTTTATTTTTTATTTTTTTTCTTACAAAGTCTCATATTCCACTAACTTGCGACAAAAAATAAAAAATTCTAGGAACTCGCCATGCCCCTCACGGAATACCTTGGGGTGTCTTCTTTCCAAAATGGGGTCACTTGTGGCGTAGTTATACTGCCCTGGCAATTTAGGGGCCCAAATGTGTGAGAAGAACTTTGCAATCAAAATGTGTAAAAAATGACCGGTGAAATCCGAAAGGTGCACTTTGGAATATGTGCCCCTTTGCCCACCTTGGCAGCAAAAAAGTGTCACACATCTGGTATCGCCGTACTCAGGAGAAGTTGGGGAATGTGTTTTGGGGTGTCATTTTACATATACCCATGCTGGGTGAGAAAAATATCTTGGTCAAATGCCAACTTTGTATAAAAAAATGGGAAAAGTTGTCTTTTGCCAAGATATTTCTCTCATCCAGCATGGGTATATGTAAAATGACACCCCAAAACACATTCCCAAACTTCTCCTGAGTACGGCAATACCAGATGTGTCACACTTTTTTGCTGCCAAGGTGGGTAAAGGGGCACATATTCCAAAGTGCACCTTTCAGATTTTGCAGGCCATTTTTTACACATTTTGATTGCAAGGTACTTCTCACACATTTGGGCCCCTAAATTGCCAGGGCAGTATAACTACGCCACAAGTGACCCCATTTTGGAAAGAAGACACCCCAAGGTATTCCGTGAGGGGCATGGCGAGTTCCTAGAATTTTTTATTTTTTGTCACAAGTTAGCGGAAAATGATGATTTTTTTTTTTTCTCTTTTTTCCTTACAAAGTCTCATATTCCACTAACTTGCGACAAAAAATAAAAAATTCTAGGAACTCGCCATGCCCCTCACGGAATACCTTGGGGTGTCTTCTTTCCAAAATGGGGTCACTTGTGGCGTAGTTATACTGCCCTGGCAATTTAGGGGCCCAAATGTGTGAGAAGTACCTTGCAATCAAAATGTGTAAAAAATGGCCTGCAAAATCCGAAAGGTGCACTTTGGAATATGTGCCCCTTTGCCCACCTTGGCAGCAAAAAAGTGTGACACATCTGGTATCGCCGTACTCAGGAGAAGTTGGGGAATGTGTTTTGGGGTGTCATTTTACATATACCCATGCTGGATGAGAGAAATATCTTGGCAAAAGACAACTTTTCCCATTTTTTTTATACAAAGTTGGCATTTGACCAAGATATTTTTCTCACCCAGCATGGGTATATGTAAAATGACACCCCAAAACACATTCCCCAACTTCTCCTGAGTACGGCGATACCAGATGTGTCACACTTTTTTGCTGCCAAGGTGGGCAAAGGGGCACATATTCCAAAGTGCACCTTTTGGATTTCACCGGTCATTTTTTACACATTTTGATTGCAAAGTTCTTCTCACACATTTGGGCCCCTAAATTGCCAGGGCAGTATAACTACGCCACAAGTGACCCCATTTTGGAAAGAAGACACCCCAAGGTATTCCGTGAGGGGCATGGCGAGTTCCTAAAATCTTTTATTTTTTGTCGCAAGTTAGTGGAATATGAGACTTTGTAAGGAAAAAAGAAAAAAAAAGAAAAATCATCATTTTCCGCTAACTTGTGACAAAAAATAAAAAATTCTAGGAACTCGCCGTGCCCCTCACGGAATACCTTGGGGTGTCTTCTTTCCAAAATGGGGTCACTTGTGGCGTAGTTATACTGCCCTGGCAATTTAGGGGCCCAAATGTGTGAGAAGTACCTTGCAATCAAAATCTGTAAAAAATGGCCTGTGAAATCCGAAAGGTGCACTTTGGAATATGTGCCCCTTTGCCCACCTTGGCTGCAAAAAAGTGTCACACATCTGGTATTGCCGTACTCAGGAGAAGTTGGGGAATGTGTTTTGGGGTGCCATTTTACATATAACCATGCTGGGTGAGAGAAATATCTTGGCAAAAGACAACTTTTCCTATTTTTTTATACAAAGTTGGCATTTGACCAAGATATTTTTCTCACCCAGCATGGGTATATGTAAAATGACACCCCAAAACACATTCCCCAACTTCTCCTGAGTACGGCGATACCAGATGTGTGACACTTTTTTGCAGCCTAGATGCGCAAAGGGGCCCAAATTCCTTTTAGGAGGGCATTTTTAGACATTTGGATCCCAGACTTCTTCTCACACTTTCGGGCCCCTAAAAAGCCAGGGCAGTATAAATACCCCACATGTGACCCCACTTTGGAAAGAAGACACCCCAAGGTATTCAATGAGGGGCCTGGCGAGTTCCTAGAAATTTTTTATTTTTTGCATAAGTTAGCGGAAATTGATTTTTTTTGTTTTTTTTCTCACAAAGTCTCACTTTCCGCTAACTTAGGACAAAAATTTCAATCTTTCATGGACTCAATATGCCCCTCAGCGAATACCTTGGGGTGTCTTCTTTCCGAAATGGGGTCACATGTGGGGTATTTATACTGCCCTGGCTTTTTAGGGGCCCTAAAGCGTGAGAAGAAGTCTGGAATATAAATGTCTAAAAATGTTTACGCATTTGGATTCCGTGAGGGGTATGGTGAGTTCATGGGAGATTTTATTTTTTGACACAAGTTAGTAGAATATGAGACTTAGTAAGAAAAAAACAAAACAAAAACAAACAAAAAATTTCCGCTAACTTGTGCCAAAAAAAATGTCTGAATGGAGCCTTACAGGGGGGGGGGGGGGGGTGATCAATGACAGGGGGGGTGATCAATGACAGGGGGGTGATCAATGACAGGGGGGTAATCACCCATATAGACTCCCGGATCACCCCCCTGTCATTGATCACCCCCCTGGTAAGGCTCCATTCAGACGTCCGTATAATTTTTACGGATCCATGGATCGGATCCGCAAAACACATGCGGACGTCTGAATGGAGCCTTACAGGGGGGTTATCAATGACAGGGGGTGATCAGGGTGATCACCCCCCTGTCACTGATCACCCCCCCTGTAAGGCTCCATTCAGACATCCGCATGATTTTGTACGGATCCATGGATACATGGATCGGATCCACAAAACACATGCGGACGTCTGAATGGAGCCTTACAGGGGGGTTATCAATGACAGGGGGTGATCAGGGTGATCACCCCCCTGTCACTGATCACCCCCCCTGTAAGGCTCCATTCAGATGTCCGCATGATTTTTTACGGATCCATGGATACATGGATCGGATCCACAAAACACATGCGGACGTCTGAATGGAGCCTTACAGGGGGGTTATCAATGACAGGGGGTGATCAGGGTGATCACCCCCCTGTCACTGATCACCCCCCCTGTAAGGCTCCATTCAGACATCCACATGATTTTTTACGGATCCATGGATGCATGGATCGGATCCACAAAACACATGCGGACGTCTGAATGGAGCCTTACAGGGGGGTTATCAATGACAGTGGTGATCAGGGTGATCACCCCCCTGTCACTGATCACCCCCCCTGTAAGGCTCCATTCAGACATCCGCATGATTTTTTACGGATCCATGGATACATGGATCGGATCCACAAAACACATGCGGACGTCTGAATGGAGCCTTACAGGGGGGTTATCAATGACAGGGGGTGATCAGGGTGATCACCCCCCCTGTAAGGCTCCATTCAGACATCCGCATGATTTTTTACGGATCCATGGATAAATGGATCGGAACCACAAAACACATGCGGACGTCTGAATGGAGCCTTACAGGGGGGTTATCAATGACAGGGGGTGATCAGGGTGATCACCCCCCTGTCACTGATCACCCCCCCTGTAAGGCTCCATTCAGACATCTGCATGATTTTTTACGGATCCATGGATACATGGATCGGATCCACAAAACACATGCGGACGTCTGAATGGAGCCTTACAGGGGGGTTATTAATGACAGGGGGTGATCACCCCCCTGTCACTGATCACCCCCCCTGTAAGGCTCCATTCAGACATCCGCATGATTTTTACGGATCCATGGATACATGGATCGGATCCACAAAACACATGCGGACGTCTGAATGGAGCCTTACAGGGGGGTGATCAATGACAGGGGGGTGATCAGGGAGTGTATATGGGTGATCACCCGCCTGTCATTGATCACCCCCTGTAAGGCTCCATTCAGACGTCCGCATGTGTTTTGCGGATCCGATCCATGTATCCATGGATCCGTAAAAATCATGCGGACGTCTGAATGGAGCCTTACAGGGGGGTGATCAATGACAGGGGGGTGATCAATGACAGGGGGTGATCAGGGAGTGTATATGGGTGATCACCCGCCTGTCATTGATCACCCCCCTGTAAGGCTCCATTCAGACGTCCGCATGTGGTTTGCGGATCCGATCCATGTATCCATGGATCCGTAAAAATCATGCGGACGTCTGAATGGAGCCTTACAGGGGGGTGATCAATGACAGGGGGTGATCAGGGAGTGTATATGGGTGATCACCCGCCTGTCATTGATCACCCCCCTGTAAGGCTCCATTTAGACGTCCGTATGCGTTTTGCGGATCCGATCCATGTATCCGTGGATCCGTAAAAATCATACGGACGTCTGAACGGAGCCTGACAGGGGGGTGATCAATGACAGGGCGGTGATCAATGACAGGGGGGTGATCAGAAAGTTTATATGGGGTGATCATGGGTTTATAAGGGGTTAATAAGTGACGGGGGGGGGTGTAGTGTAGTGTTTGGTGCGACTGTACTGACCTACCTGAGTCCTCTGGTGGTCGATCCTAACAAAAGGGACCACCAGAGGACCAGGTAGGAGGTATATTAGACGCTGTTATGAAAACAGCGTCTAATATACCTGTTAGGGGTTAAAAAATTCGGATCTCCAGCCTGCCAGCGAGCGATCGCCGCTGGCAGGCTGGAGATCCACTCGCTTACCTTCCGTTCCTGTGAGCGCGCGCGCTGTGTGCGCGCGTTCACAGGAAATCTCGCGTCTCGCGAGATGACGCATATATGCGTGACTGTGCGCAGGGCTGCCACCTCCGGACCGCACATCTGCGTTAGGCGGTCCGGAGGTGGTTAAATGTCGCGTTCAGGGCCCCTTCACAGCAACCGCTAATGTTATCTCTAATCTTACTGTCTGCCAAAGTCTCCTCCAATCTATCAGTGTATCAGTGGCAAAGCATTTACCCTCACAGCCATAAAGGCTGCATTACAACTGATTGAAAAAATATGAGACTTCTACTGTTATAGCTGGCTAATTGTACATCTATACACATGACAGCTGCCCAAACACACCTAGCACTGCTATATCTGTATATGACAGCTGTCCCTGCACACTCAGCTCTGCTATATCTCTATATATGACAGCTGCCCCAGCAAACCCAGCTCTATAACATCTATACACATGACAGCTGCCCAAACACACCCAGCACTGCTATATCTCTATATGACAGCTGTCCCAGCACACTCAGCTCTGCTATATCTCTATATATGACAGCTGCCCCAGCAAACCCAGCTCTACTACATCTATACACATGACAGCTGCCCAAACACACCCAGCTCTGCTACATCTATACACATGACAGCTGCACCAGCACACTCAGCTCTACTATATCTCTATATATGACAACTGCCCCAGCAAACCCAGGTCTACTACATCTATACACATGACATCTGCCGAAACACAGCCAGCTCTGCTACATCTATACGCATGACAGCTGCCCCAGCACACTCAGCTCTGCTATATCTCTATATATCTATCTACTGTATAGCAATACTTAGAGATATATAGATGTAGCAGAGCTGGGTTTGCTGGGGCAGCGGTCATATATAGAGATATAGCAAAGCTGAGTGTGCTGGGACAGCTGTCATATAGAGATATAGCAGTGCTGGGTGTGTTTGGGCAGCTGTCATATGCATAGATGTAGAAGTTCTGGGTTTGCTGGGGCAGCTATCATATATATAGATATAGCAGAGCTGAGTGTGCTGGAACAGCTGTCATATAGAGATATATCTGAGCTACTGCTATATCTGTATATGACAGCTGTCTCAGCACATTCAGCTCTGCTATATCTCTATATATGAGCAGCCTTCATGTGTATAGATGTACACTTAGCCAGCTATAACAGTAGAAGTCTCATATTTTTTTCAGTCAGCAGCAAGACAGCTGGTATGGTCTTGTGGTTAGCTGCTTTGCCTCTGAAGCAGAAGGTCGTGGGTTCGAATCCCAGCAGAATCTTTTCTGAAATACAAGCACTGACTCCATATATGGACATACAGGGCGGGACACAGGAAGAGGCTGCATCGCATCGCTGACATGGAGGTAAGGTAAGTAGAAGTGTTTATTATTATTTTTTTTATACCCGACTGTTACTGCCATGGGGGAGCGGGAGGCACCTGATACTGGCACATGGGGGAAGGGGGGTTGGCACCTGATACTGGCACCTGGGGGGGGGAGGGGGGGTTGGCACCTGATACTGGCACATGGGGGGGAGGGGGTTGGCACCTGATACTGGCACATGGGGGGGAGGGAGAGAGGCACCTGATACTGGCACGGGGGGAGGGGGAGAGGCACTTGATATTGGCAATTTTTTGTGGGGGGGGGGGGGGGGAGATGGCACTATGATACTGGGACATGGGGGGGGGAGGAGAGAGGCACTTGATACTGGCATGTGGGGGGGTTGGCACTATGATACTGGCACATGGGGGGGAGAGGCACCTAATACTGGCACTTTTTTGGGGGGGAGATGGCACTATGATAATGGGACATGGGGGGAAGAGAGAGGCACTTGATACTGGCACATGGGGGGGGTTTGGCACTATGATACTGGCACATGGGGGGTGGGAAGGAGAGAGGCACTTGATACTGGCACATGGGGGGAGATGGCACTATGATACAGGGACATGTGGGGGGGGGGAGAGGCACTTGATACTGGGACATGTGGGGGGGGGAGAGGCACTTGATACTGGGACATGTGGGGGGGGGAGAGGCACTTGATACTGGCACATGATGGGGGGGCATCTATGGGGACACTTACTGGCACATTATTGGGGGGCATTATGGGGGACACTAGGCCGGCAGCCTATCAGAGGCCGGACACTGAGGGGCATCTACCGGGGCACTATATATGGGGCATTTTATACTGGTACATTATGGGGGGCACTAGCAGGAAGGGGGGAGAGGAGCACTATGGGGGAATTTACTGGGGGCACTATATAGGGGTATTTTATACTGGCACATTATGGGGGCATTATGGGGACATTAGCTCAACTGGGGGCATTACAAGGGGGTATTTTTGCACTGTCACATTATAAGGAGAATTATTACTACTGGGTGGGCATTATGGTGGGCTTTATTACTCCCCCATGGTATGACCCCCTAGTAGCAGCACCAGCCTCTCCCTGCTCTGCTATCCCTCTGCCCCTTCTCCAAATCCTTATTATAAAATCTTTCTCATTAGGATAAAACACAACATCAGCTCCGCCGAGCCCCCGGCCAAGTGTGGAAGTGGCGTCCGAGATCCCCAAGGACCAAGTGACTGTAAGTGTTCATGTGAAATATGTTTGTTATACACACATAGCATACACTGTGCCCCACAATATACAGTATACCGCTACACTGTGCCCCACAATGTACAGTATACCTCTACACTGTGCCACACAATATACAGTATACCGCTACACTGTGCCCCACAATATACAGTATACCTCTACACTGTGCCACACAATATACAGTATACCTCTACACTGTGCCCCACAATATACAGTATACCGCTACACTGTGCCACACTATGTACAGTATACCGCTACACTGTGCCACACAATATACAGTATACCTGTACACTGTGCCGCACAATATGCAGTATACCTCTACACTGTGCCACACAATATACAGTATACCTCTACACTGTGCCACACAATATACAGTATACCTCTACACTGTGCCACACAATATACAGTATACCTCTACACTGTGCCACACAATATACAGTATACCTCTACACTGTGCCACACAATATACAGTATACCTCTACACTGTGCCGCACAATATACAGTATACCTCTACACTGTGCCGCACAATATACAGTATACCTCTACACTGTGCCGCACAATATACAGTATAACCTCTACACTGTGCCGCACAATATACAGTATACCTCTACACTGTGCCACACAATATACAGTATACCTCTACACTGTGCCACACAATATACAGTATACCTCTACACTGTGCCACACAATATACAGTATACCTCTACACTGTGCCACACAATATACAGTATACCTCTACACTGTGCCACACAATATACAGTATACCTCTACACTGTGCCACACAATATACAGTATACCTCTACACTGTGCCACACAATATACAGTATACCTCTACACTGTGCCACACAATATACAGTATACCTCTACACTGTGCCCACAATATACAGTATACCTCTACACTGTGCCCACAATATACAGTATACCTCTACACTGTGCCCCACAATATACAGTATACCTCTACACTGTGCCACACAATATACAGTATACCTCTACACTGTGCCCCACAATATACAGTATACCTCTACACTGTGCCACACAATATACAGTATACCTCTACACTGTGCCACACAATATACAGTATACCTCTACACTGTGCCACACAATATACGGTATACCTCTACACTGTGCCCACAATATACAGTATACCTCTACACTGTGCCACACAATATACAGTATACCTCTACACTGTGCCACACAATATACAGTATACCTCTACACTGTGCCACACATATACAGTATACCTCTACACTGTGCCACACAATATACAGTATACCTCTACACTGTGCCACACAATATACAGTATACCTCTACACTGTGCCACACAATATACAGTATACCTCTACACTGTGCCGCACAATATACAGTATACCTCTACACTGTGCCCCACAATATACAGTATACCTCTACACTGTGCCACACAATATACAGTATACCTCTACACTGTGCCCCACAATATACGGTATACCGCTACACTGTGCCCCACAATATACGTATACTGCTACACTGTGCCCCACAATATACAGTATACCGCTACACTGTGCCACACTATATACAGTATACCTCTACACTGTGCCACACAATGTACAGTATACCTCTACACTGTGCACACAATGTACAGTATACCTCTACACTGTGCCACACAATATACAGTATACCGCTACAACTGTGCCACACAATATACAGTATACCTCTACACTGTGCCACACAATATACAGTATACCTCTACACTGTGCCCACAATATACAGTATACTCTACACTGTGCCCACAATATACAGTATACCTCTACACTGTGCCGCAAATATACAGTATAACCTCTACACTGTGCCGCACAATATACGTATACCTCTACACTGTGCCCCACAATATACAGTATACCTCTACCTGTGCCGCACAATATACAGTATACCTCTACACTGTGCCCCACAATATACAGGATACCTCTACACTGTGCCCACAATATACAGTATACCTCTACACTGTGCCCCACAATATACAGTATACCTCTACACTGTGCCACACATATACAGTTACCTCTACACTGTGCCCACAATATACAGTATACCTCTACACTGTGCCACACAATATACAGTATACCTCTACACTGTGCCACACAATAGTACAGTATACCTCCTACACTGTGCCACACAATATACCAGTATACCTCTACACTGTGCCACACATATACAGTATACCTCTACACTGTGCCCACAATATACAGTACTACCTCTACACTGTGCCACACAATATACAGTACACCTCTACACTGTGCCACACAATATACAGTACATCTCTACACTGTGCCACACAATATACAGTATACCTCTACACTGTGCCACACAATATACAGTATACCTCTACACTGTGCCACACAATATAGAGTATACCTCTACACTGTACCACACAATATACAGTATACCGCTACACTGTGCCCCACAATATACAGTATACCGCTACACTGTGCCACACAATATACAGTATACCGCTACACTGGGCCACACAATATACAGTATACCGCTACACTGTGCCGCACAATATACAGTATACCTCTACACTGTGCCCCACAATATACAGTATACCTCTACACTGTGCCCCACAATATACAGTATACCTCTACACTGTGCCGCACAATATACAGTATACCTCTACACTGTGCCCCACAATGTACAGTATACCTCTACACTGTGCCACACAATATACAGTATACCTCTACACTGTGCCCCACAATATACAGTATACCTCTACACTGTGCCCCACAATATACAGTATACCTCTACACTGTGCCCCACAATATACAGTATTCCTCTACACTGTGCCCCACAATATACAGTATACCTCTACACTGTGCCCCACAATATACAGTATACCTCTACACTGTGCCCCACAATATACAGTATACCTCTACACTGTGCCACACATATGCAGTATACCTCTACACTGTGCCACACAATATGCGTATAACCTCTACACTGTGCCACCAATATGCAGTATACCGCTAACACTGTGCCACACAATGTACAGTATACCTCTACACTGTGCCGCACAATATACAGTATACCTCTACACTGTGCCACACAATATACAGTATACCTCTACACTGTGCCCGCACAATATACAGTATACCTCTACACTGTGCCACACATATACAGTATACCTCTACACTGTGCCACACAATAGACAGTATACCTCTACAGTATACCTCTACACTGTGCCCCACAATATACAGTATACCACTACACTGTGCCCCACAATATACAGTATACCTCTACACTGTGCCACACAATATACAGTATCCTCTACAAGTATACAGTTACCTCTACAGTATACCTCTACACTGTGCCACACAATATACAGTATACCTCTACACTGTGCACACAATATACAGTATACCTCTACACTGTGCCACACAATATACAGTATACCTCTACACTGTGCCACACAATATACAGTATACCTCTACACTGTGCCACACAATATACAGTATACCTCTACACTGTGCCACACAATATACAGTATACCTCTACACTGTGCCACACAATATACAGTATCCTCTACACTGTGCCACACAATATACAGTATACCGCTACACTGTGCCGCACAATATACAGGTATACCTCTACACTGTGCCCCACAATATACAGTATACCTCTACACTGTGCCACACAATATACGTATACCTCTACACTGTGCCACACAATATACAGTATACCTCTACACTGTGCCCACAATATACAGTATACCTCTACACTGTGCCACACAATATACAGTATACCTCTACACTGTGCCCAACAATATACAGTATACCTCTACACTGGTGCCCCACAATATACAGTATACCTCTACACTGTGCCACACAATATGACAGTATACCTCTACACTGTGCCCCACAATATACAGTATACCTCTACACTGTGCCACACATATTGCAGTATACCTCTACACTGTGCCCACAATAATCAGTATACCTCTACACTGTGCCACACAATTTTACAGTATACCTCTACACTGTGCCCCACAATATACAGTATACCTCTACACTGTGCCCACAATATACAGTATACCTCTACACTGTGCCACACAAATACAGTATACCTCTACACTGTGCCACACAATATACAGTATACCTCTACACTGTGCCGCCACAATATACAGTATACCTCTACACTGTGCACCATATACAGTATAACCTCTACACTGTGCCCCACAATATAGCAGTATACCTCTACACTGTGCCCACAATATGCAGTATACCTCTACACTGTGCCACACAATATGCAGTATACCTCTACACTGTGCCCCACAATATGCAGTATACCTCTACACTGTGCCCCACAATATGCAGTATACCTCTACACTGTGCCACACAATATGCAGTATACCTCTACACTGTGCCACACAATATGCAGTATACCTCTACACTGTGCCACACAATATACAGTATACCTCTACACTGTGCCACACAATATACAGTATACCTCTACACTGTACCACACAATATACAGTATACCGCTACACTGTGCCACACAATGTACAGTATACCTCTACACTGTGCCCCACAATATACAGTATACCTCTACACTGTACCACACAATATACAGTATACCTATACACTGTGCCCCACAATATACAGTATACCTCTACACTGTGCCCCACAATATACAGTATACCTCTACACTGTGCCGCACAATATGCAGCATACCTCTACACTGTGCCCCACAATATGCAGTATATCTCTACACTGTGCCACACAATATGCAGTATACCTCTACACTGTGCCACACAATATGCAGTATACCTCTACACTGTGCCCCACAATATGCAGTATACCTCTACACTGTGCCACACAATATGCAGTATACCTCTACACTGTGCCACACAATATGCAGTATACCTCTACACTGTGCCCCACAATATGCAGTATACCTCTACACTGTGCCACACAATATGCAGTATACCTCTACACTGTGCCACACAATATACAGTATACCTCTACACTGTGCCCCACAAAATACAGTATACCTCTACACTGTGCCCCACAATATACAGTATACCTCTACACCGTGCCACACAATATACAGTATACCTCTACACTGTGCCACACAATATACAGTATACCGCTACACTGTGCCAAAGGAGTGGGGTTTACACAGGAGGAGGGAGCTGCGAAGCGCGCTGAGAGGGGCCCTTACAAATATTTGCTGTGGGGCCCAGTCACTTCTAGTTACGCCCCTGGCTAAGACCTAGCATATTTTTTGTAATGTGACTGGACAGGGACGGACCGGGAACTTAATGTGGCCCTGGAAAAAAAAAAAAAAGTAGCCCCATGTTTTAGGTGGGTTTAAATTGACAGAAGGTGGGGCAACACAAGTAGGCGGGGTCAGCAATACCATAGCACCAAATACTGTCCCAGCAGAACCATATACCACAGAGCAGCACAATATACTGCCCCAAAAGCTGTCCTTCTGTGGTAGACATCAATAGATGCCATTTTGTGTCCTCTTCCAGTTGTCTCTGATTAAGGCCTCATGCACACGACCCTATGTATTTTGCGGTCTGCAAAAAAACGGATCAGCTAAAAATACAGATGACGTTCGTGTGCATTCCGTATTTTGCGGAACGGAACAGCTGGCTCCTAATAGATCAGTACTATCCCTGTCCATAACGCGGACAATGATAGGACATGTTCTATTTTCTTGCGGAACGGAAATACGGAAACGGAATGCACACTGAGTACCTTCAGGTTTTTTTTGTGGAGCCATTGAAATGAATGGTCCTGCATACGGTCCGCAAAAGAAATGCAATGGACACGGAAAGAAAATACATTTGTGTGCATGAGGCCTAAGATATGGAGCAGGGGGCTTGGGAGGTGAGGTGTAGGCCACAGCAATTCAATTCAGCGCATGTGCGGTTGTCAGTGGCAGAGAGGAGGGCTTGGGCGCAGGGCCGGTGCAAGGATTTTTGCCAACACAAGCGAAGCTACATTTTGGCGCCCCCCCCCCCCCATGCTTCTCCTCTCTGTGGTCCTGGTATCTTCTCTCTGCTTCAGACAATGGCTGGTTTAAGGACCATATTTTTCGCCCTCTAAGGCTGAGTTCACACGAGCGTGACAGATTTGGTCCGGATGCGTTCAGGGTGCGTTCAGTTAAAACCGCACCATTTTGCAAGCAAGTTAAGTCAGTTTTGGCTGCAATTGCGTTCAGTTGTTCAGTTTTTTCCGCGCGGGTGCAATGCGTTTTGATGCTTTTTTCACGCGCGTGATAAAAAACTGAAGGTTTACAAACAACATCTCCTAGCAACCATCAGTGAAAAACGCATCGCACCCGCACTTGCTTGCAGATGCAATGCGTTATTAACGCAGCCCCATTCACTTCTTTGGGGCCAGGCCTGCGTGAAAAACGCAGAATATAGAACATGCTGCGATTTTAAAGCATTGCAGAAGTGATGCATGAAAAATAATGCTCATGTGCACAGACCCATTGAAATGAATGGGTCAGGATTCAGTGCAGGTGCAATGCGTTCACCTACTGCATTGCACCCGCGCGGAAATCTCGCCCGTGTGAACTCAGCCTAAGACACACCTAGGTTTTAGAGGAGGATAATAAGAAAAAAATATTTTCCATTACACCTCAGGTCAGACCAGCAATCAGACCCCCAATGTTAATCAGACCTCAGATCAGAACCCCATGTCAGACATCATCCCCCAGCCATCAGCCCCCAATGTCAGCCATCAAACCCCCATGTCACATTTCTCCCCCTCCATGTCTCATTTTTCCCCCAGGGTGCGCCCTAAGGCGGCCGCTTGGTCTGCCTTATGGTAGCACCGGCCCTGCTTGGGCGGACCCCCGGGCATCGGCCCACCGGGATATTTCTCTGTAAGGTCTATGGCCAGCCCGCCCCTGTGACTGGAAGTGTATCTGTGGGTCTCTCCACGACCTTTCACACAGAGTAGGTACATGGTTTTTATGGGGCTCGGACTTTTCTGGTTATGCCCATGAGAGCAACGCACTGTAAATACTGACCTACTGCACTATATGATGCTGGCATGGGCCTGTACATGAGCCATGCATGCCGCAACACTGGGATAAGCTGCGGCATGCATGCCATGTTCCTATTGAGGTCCCCAGAGGACCTTGTGGGGACACAGACACAGCAGTGGTCCATGTGAGAGAACGCTGCAGCCGCTTGTAGAGACGACCAGCCGCACTGCCTGCCATCAACTGGCGCACTACCCTAGGTGCAGTAGGGAGTAGGGGCCATTCTTAGCCATTGCACAGTTTGTGTCACTGAACATAATGCAGGAAAGACGTGACACACACAAGTCTGCTGCCCAGACTGCACCAGACATCACCACGGTCACATGGGACCAGCGCTGCAGTCCTCCGCTACCAGGCGGCGCTGTGGTTGCGTCAGCCTTCCACTGTGTGCAGTGACTGCGGAGTTGGACCTCCGTCCTGCAGGTGACGCTGTCCGCTCCGCTTCCTGTTGACAAGGGGGCGGAGCGGGGGTTCTGTGATCGGGCCCGGAGAGGGCTGCTCGACTGCCGAGCTCCGTGACGGTACCGTGTTTACAACGCTATGTGTGACGGCTTTGATAGAGCCCCGGGAGGCGGCAGAGGCAGAGGTCGCGGCGTAGGGACAGGCAGAGGACGCGGGCGAGAAGGCGACACACCGCCCGCCTTCCGGGGCCAGAACAACGGAGTGGAATCCATCACCTCAGCGCAGAGGGCGGGAGGACCCCAGCAACAAGAGCCGCTACGGCCGCCCCTCAGCATTCCTCCCCTGGGAAGCATCTCTGCTGCAGGTACCCGCACCGAGGACAACCCTCCTGTACTACAACCACCATCATCACTAGCTCCATCATCCTTCCCGCTATCACATACACAATAACACTACCTCCGTCATCCTACCCACTGTCATATAGAAAGCGCCACTACCTCCATCATCCTCACTATCATATAGAAAGCGCAACTACCTCCATCATCCTCACTATCATACACAATAACACTACCTCCATCATCCTTCCCACTATCATATAGAAAGCGCCACTACCTCCATCATCCTCACTATCATATAGAAAGCGCAACTACCTCCATCATCCTCACTATCATACACAATAACACTACCTCCATCATCCTTCCCACTATCATATAGAAAGCGCCACTACCTCCATCATCCCTCCAAATACCTGCTGCACAGTATCATTGCCCCATAATCCCTCTAACTATCACATACAAGGTACCACTGCCCCATCACCTGTCAGTAAGATATGGGGTATAGGGGGGGGGGCACTGTATATAGGGTTGTGTGCACTGTATGAGGGGTTATCCTGTATCGAGGGGTTATCCTGTATCGGGGGCTGCACTGTATATAGAGGGGTTATCCTGTATCGGGGGTGCACTGTATATAGAGGGGTTATCCTGTATCGGGGGTGCACTGTATATAGAGGGGTTATCCTGTGTCGGGGGGTGCACTGCATCTAGAGGGGTTATCCTGTATCGGGGGTGCACTGTATATAGAGGGGTTATCCTGTATCGGGGGTGCACTGTATATAGAGGGGTTATCCTGTATCGGGGGTGCACTGTATATAGAGGGTTATCCTGTATTGGGGGTGCACTGTATATAGAGGGGTTATCCTGTATCGGGGGTGCACTGTATATAGAGGGGTTATCCTGTATCGGGGGGTGCACTGTATATAGAGGGGTTATCCTGTATCGGGGGTGCACTGTATATAGAGGGTTATCCTGTATCGGGGGTGCACTGTATATAGAGGGTTATCCTGTATCGGGGGTGCACTGTATATAGAGGGGTTATCCTGTGTCGGGGGTGCACTGCATCTAGAGGGGTTATCCTGTGTCGGGGGTGCACTGCATCTAGAGGGGTTATCCTGTGTCGGGGGTGCACTGCATCTAGAGGGGTTATCCTGTGTCGGGGGTGCACTGCATCTAGAGGGGTTATCCTGTGTCGGGGGTGCACTGCATCTAGAGGGGTTATCCTGTGTCGGGGGTGCACTGCATCTAGCGGGGTTATCCTGTGTCGGGGGTGCACTGCATCTAGCGGGGTTATCCTGTGTCGGGGGTGCACTGCATCTAGCGGGGTTATCCTGTGTCGGGGGTGCACTGCATCTAGCGGGGTTATCCTGTGTCGGGGGTGCACTGCATCTAGCGGGGTTATCCTGTGTCGGGGGGTGCACTGCATCTAGAGAGGTTATCCTGTGTCGGGGGGTGCACTGCATCTAGAGAGGTTATCCTGTGTCGGGGGTGCACTGCATCTAGAGGGGTTATCCTGTGTCGGGGGTGCACTGCATCTAGAGGGGTTATCCTGTGTCGGGGGGTGCACTGCATCTAGAGGGGTTATCCTGTGTCGGGGGTGCACTGCATCTAGAGGGGTTATCCTGTGTCGGGGGTGCACTGCATCTAGAGGGGTTATCCTGTGTCGGGGGTGCACTGCATCTAGAGGGGTTATCCTGTGTCGGGGGGTGCACTGCATCTAGAGGGGTTATCCTGTGTCGGGGGGTGCACTGCATCTAGAGGGGTTATCCTGTGTCGGGGGGTGCACTGCATCTAGAGGGGTTATCCTGTGTCGGGGGGTGCACTGCATCTAGAGGGGTTATCCTGTGTCGGGGGGTGCACTGCATCTAGAGGGGTTATCCTGTGTCGGGGGGGTGCACTGCATCTAGAGGGGTTATCCTGTGTCGGGGGGGTGCACTGCATCTAGAGGGGTTATCCTGTGTCGGGGGGTGCACTGCATCTAGAGGGGTTATCCTGTGTCGGGGGGGTGCACTGCATCTAGAGGGGTTATCCTGTGTCGGGGGGTGCACTGCATCTAGAGGGGTTATCCTGTGTCGGGGGGTGCACTGCATCTAGAGGGGTTATCCTGTGTCGGGGGGTGCACTGCATCTAGAGGGGTTATCCTGTATCGGGCGTGCACTGCATCTAGAGGGGTTATCCTGTATCGGGGGTGCACTGCATCTAGAGGGGTTATCCTGTATCGGGGGTGCACTGCATCTAGAGGGGTTATCCTGTATCGGGGGTGCACTGCATCTAGAGGGGTTATCCTGTATTTGGGGCAGAGGTCGCACAATTTTTTTTCCAGAAGAGTAAAAATACTCCTCTTCCCATTTTTGAGGAGTATTTTTAGGCGAGGAGGAGTACAAAGCTTGAAGTAGTAGAAATAACTGATAGTAGGCCTACATAATGTCAGGGGCTTGTTCGCATCTGCGCTGGAGGCTCTGTACGGGGCTCTGTCGCAGATTCTGTCAAACACCGGACAAAAAAACCTTACATGGGGACTTATTTGTCTGGTAAAAAGACAAGATCCTAAACAGAACCTGAATAGACTCCATAACAGTACATGGTGTCTGTTCATCTCAGTTATGCGCCCGATCCAGCACTTCCGTTATTTTCATTGTTCTGCAGAATAACAGAAATAAATAGCGGTGATGTGAACGGGGCCTAAGAGGTGGCGATGCAGGGGACCGTTACTGGTCTTAATAACAGCAGGCAGTTATAGTAAAGCATAGTCCAGTATAGTGGGTCTTCCCTGTACTTTATCACTAGTCAGACAGGTCAGTCATAACAGGGACACCTCCCCTGACAGAAGCAGTAGGCCGCAGCAGCCCTCTGGTTTTAGGTGGCATACAGCTGCACGTAGGTCTATGGCAGTTACAGGCAGGGTCCCATTAGCACTGGGGCCCTGTCCTTGTCCACACCAGTGGATCCTATGACATGTTACATGGGAGTGAAGCAGAGCTTCACTTCCAGCCTAAGTACTGCAGAAAGGCATGAGAGCCACAGCAGGGCACAGGCCTTCCTGCCACTGCCTGCCTCTTACAAACCCCACTGCCCTCCACATGCACAGGGCACTTCAGAACACCAGTGCCAGGGGCATGCCCCCTCCTCTTCTCAGAGCGTACACACAATGGAGGCTGCAGTGCCATAGCTCTGTGCCCATACACCATGAATGAATACACATACTGTAGAAATAATGTGGTGCCCCTGCCCACAGCACCTATCACCACAGAAGAGGCGCTAACTTACTGGGCACACCCTGAGCAAGAAATCGGCTAAGGTTTAGACTGAGACAGAGCAATACCTTTATGTCACCAAATCGCAGGATGAAAAGGGGAAATGCAAAGTTTCATTTGTGTGGGTCCTTCTTTCTTCTGAAGGAACAGCAAGAGTTAATAGAGCTTGGTGCATGTGTGTAGATCAACAAGCTGTACCTACAATGCCCACACAATCTGTAATGGGAAAGGAAACGGGATGTGAGATCTTACAGTATGACGGGATTAGATCGACTGAAGGGGTTAACAATGGGGATGCTTTGCAGACAGCTCGGTACTAAACAAGTTCATGGCATCAGGTAAACCTCAGGACACTCCTTTTGCGCATTATCAGTGGTACACACTGTAGAGATGATACCTGGTGCCCCCCTACCCACAGCACCCATCACCACAGTAGAAGAGCTAACTTACTGGGCTCATCCTAAGCAGCAGCTGGGACCGGAGGACGAGCCCTGCTCTAGATCCTGAACATGGTGCTCCAGGTGCTGTAGAGTGTGGGCAGCACCCACTGAGAGAGCTGCCCTGTGCAGATGGTGTGTGCATATATAGTGATATCGCGCGCTGCAGCTTCAGAGCAGCGTGCCAAATGGTCGGCAGCTCGCTCAAACTGACCAATAAAAAAGCTCCTCACTGTAATGAGCCTTGTTATTGGCTTTCAGGCAGCAGCAGCATCGCTGCCGTTCCGTTCACAGCGCTCACTGCGCTGGTGAGTGGCAGGGAAAAGTCTAAGGCGTATCGGTACACCATATACTTTTTCCAGGGAGTAAAATGGCCCGAACAGGCGTCTATGACGCTTGTACAGGTGTTATTGCGACCTTTGATTGGGGGTGCTATATATAGAGAGGATTATCCTGTATCGGGGAGGGGGGGTGCACTATATAGCGGGGTGTCCTGTATACAGAGCGGTTATCCTGTACTGGGGGATGTCCTGTATATAGAGGGGGAGCACTGTATGAGGGGGCTGTCCTGTATATAGAGGGTTATCCTGTATCGGGGGGTGCACTGTATATAGAGGGTTATCCTGTATCGGGGGGGTGCACTGTATATAGAGGGTTATCCTGTATCGGGGGGTGCACTGTATATAGAGGGTTATCCTGTATCGGGGGGTGCACTGTATATAGAGGGTTATCCTGTATCGGGGGGTGCACTGTATATAGAGGGTTATCCTGTATCGGGGGGTGCACTGTATATAGAGGGTTATCCTGTATCGGGGGGTGCACTGTATATAGAGGGTTATCCTGTATCGGGGGGTGCACTGTATATAGAGGGTTATCCTGTATCGGGGGGTGCACTGTATATAGAGGGTTATCCTGTATCGGGGGGTGCACTGTATATAGAGGGTTATCCTGTATCGGGGGGTGCACTGTATATAGAGGGTTATCCTGTATCGGGGGGGGGGGGGGGTGCACTGTATATAGAGGGTTATCCTGTATTGGGGGGGGTGCACTGTATATAGAGGGTTATCCTGTATCGGGGGGGTGCACTGTATATAGAGGGTTATCCTGTATCGGGGGGGGTGCACTGTATATAGAGGGTTATCCTGTATCGGGGGGGGGTGCACTGTATATAGAGGGTTATCCTGTATCGGGGGGGTGCACTGTATATAGAGGGTTATCCTGTATCGGGGGGGGTGCACTGTATATAGAGGGTTATCCTGTATCGGGGGGGGTGCACTGTATATAGAGGGTTATCCTGTATCGGGGGGGGTGCACTGTATATAGAGGGTTATCCTGTATCGGGGGGTTGCACTGTATATAGAGGGTTATCCTGTATCGGGGGGTTGCACTGTATATAGAGGGTTATCCTGTATCGGGGGGTTGCACTGTATATAGAGGGTTATCCTGTATCGGGGGGTTGCACTGTATATAGAGGGTTATCCTGTATCGGGGGGTGCACTGTATATAGAGGGTTATCCTGTATATAGAGGGGGTGCACTGTATATAGAGGGTTATCCTGTATCGGGGGGGTGCACTGTATATAGAGGGTTATCCTGTATCGGGGGGTTGCACTGTATATAGAGGGTTATCCTGTATCGGGGGGTGCACTGTATATAGAGGGTTATCCTGTATCGGGGGGGGGGTGCACTGTATTTCTCGCCCAGTTTCCTTGGGGGACACAGAAGACCTTGGGTATAGCTCATCTCCCTAGGAGGCGTGACACTAAGTGAAAACTGTTAAGCCCCTCCTCCACAGCTATACCCTCAGCCTGGAGAGAGAGACTGCCAGTTTTTTGCTTAGTGTCCAAGGAGGCAAGACACTCCCTGCTCTGCAGGGCTCTTTTCTCCTTGTTTAAATTTTTAGATTTTTACTTTTTTCTTTCTTTTTGTTCCAGATCATCAGGGACAACAGAGACGCACTAGACCTCTCTGTTCTCCCGGGGTTGAGCTGCGCCAGTGCCGGTCACCGCACTGCTGCCTCCCCCACAGAAGGCAAGGTGGACCAGGGCAGCCCAGCTCCCCTGCATCCCGCCAGCACAAGGGTCGCCCGCACGCCAAGCCCCTCTTCCAGCGTCCTGCCACTACGGTGCCAGTAGCTGAAGGGGCGACCCTGCTGGAATGGACCGAGGGTGATGACGGCTGTGGTAAGAGAGTGGCTTCTCCAGCCCTACGTCCCCCACCCAATGGTCTCCTGCGTGCCTGACCCCCATACTGGGCCTCTGGACCCTTCCCCTGCTGGACATAGGCTGGCCCCTGGGGTGCCGCTGTGCGGCAATCTGCTCCTCTTTTCTCCTGGCCTCATGGGACATGCTGCTAGTGAGGGGACTATATCCTGAGCTCTCCGTCTCTGGGTCCCCCCCTGGCATCTGGGCTTCCCCCCCATTTCGCCTGATCACATTGGGCTTACCGGAGGGGCAGGACGCTGCAGTGGAGTAAGGAGGACCCCTTACTCTTCCGGCCGGCGGGGTGGGCTCCCGCGGCCAGCGAGCCGCCATTCCGGCCCTCCTGTCTTTTCTGGCGGCGGGGTGGGCTCCCGCGGCCGGCAAAACCGCATTTTGGCCCCTGTCTATTCCGGCCGGCCGGGTGGCTCCCGCGGCCAGCAGAACCGCCACTTCGGGCCCCTGTATCTTCCGGCCGGCGGAGGGGCCCCCGCGGCCAGCGAGCCGCCATTCCGGCCCTCCTGTCTCTTCTGGCGGCGGGGTGGGCTCCCGCGGCCGGCAGAACTGCACTCCGCGCCCCCCTCTCTTTCGGCCGGCGGGGTGGGCTCCCGCGGCCCGCATTGGGCTTGACTATGCCCCAGCAGGTGCCGGTCGGCGGGGCTCCGCTAGTTGGTCCCAGGCTTCGGGCCTGCTGGGCCGCAATCCCGACCGGCCTGCGGGGTGGGCTCCCGCGGCCGGTTTGAACCGCCATTCCGCCTCAGGTCCCGGCGGTATGACGGGCCGGACGCCGCAACTTTAGCCCCCGGCTTCGCGGCCTACTAGGCCGCAATTTTCCGGTCTCTGGTGGAGGGGGCGGGAACTTCTCCAGGCGCGATTTTTTTCCCGCCTGGAGGTTCCTCCGCCCCCAGGGGATCGCACGCCGCCCTCCAGGCCGGATCCCTGTTAACCCTTTGGGTACAGGCCGGCTCCCACAAGTGGGTCTGTATAGTTAGCCCTCCTTTTTTTCTCCTGGTCTTCTCAGGGCCCCTATATAGTGGCTCCCCTTTAGCCTCAGAGGCTGGGTTTTAAATTAGATAAAAAAAAAAAAAAAAAAAAAAAAAAAAAAAAGTTTTATAATGATAAAATAATTAATAATTGATCATGATTTCTATTGGGCTGCGCAGGACGCTGCAGCCTCATCAGTAATGCTGCATGTCTGCATGTCCTCTTTCCACAGGCGGCATGGTGTTGCGCTCCCAGCCTGCGTCGCTGCTAGGGCATTTCCCCTTTTAGGTGGTTTTTTTCTTGCCTCTTCCAGGATACGGCGCTGGCCAAGTGCATTCGGACCTTCTGTAGGCAGCATTCATCGTCTCTCCGGTTATGGTGCCTGCCATGTGCATTCCCCCCCTTCCTAGGCGGGCTACTGCACTCCCCCTGGCTGGCCATGTGCATAACCCCCTTCTTAGGCGGAATACTGCACCTTCACCGGATACGGTGCTGGCCATGTGCACGACTCCCTTCCATAAGCGGAACGCTGCACTCTCTGGTTTTGCTGCCGGCCCTGTGCGGGACCCCCTTCCTGGGCGGAACGCAGCACTCACTGGATTCGCTGCCGGCCATGTGCGTGACCCCCCTCCTGGGCGGAACGCGGCACTCTCACTGGATCTGTTGCCGATCATGTGCATGACCCCCTTTTTTAGGCGGAATACTGCACTCTCGCCGGATACGGTTTTGGATATGTGCACATCCCCCTTCCATTGGTGGAATGCTGCGCACTCGCTGATGTGCTATGATGTACTATGTTCTTATGCTGCACTCACTGGTTTCGCTGCCGGCCATTTCTTAGGCGGTATGCTGCACCCTTGTTGGATTCCCTGCCGGCCTTAGGTATGCCTCCTTCCCTCAGGCAGCATACATACTTCCCTCTGTCGTTGGTTGTTTCCTCGCAGGTACGTTGCTGGCCACGTGAATGTATCCCATACATGGCAGGGTGCTTGCGCTCTCGCTGGATCCGCTGTCGGCCATATGCATGGCCCCTCTTCCGTAGGCGGTGTACGCACTCTTGCTGGATTCTCTGCCAGCCCGGGGCATGCCTTCCTTCCTCAGGCGACATGCACGCATCCTTAGTGACTGTGTTTGTCTCTTGCCAGTACATTGCTGGCAATGTGTATGACTCCCATGCATGGCGGTGTGCTCGCACTCTCCCTGGATGAGATGCTGGCCATGTGCTTTACCCTCCCTTTTTCTGGGCGTTGTGCTACACTCTCACCGTATACATTGCTGGCCAGGAGAATGGCCCTCTAACATGGGTGGGACGCTTGCACTTCCATTGGTTACGGTGCTGGCCTTGTGCATGACCACCTCTCACTTCAAGGGCAGAATTTGGCACGCTCATGAGATTCACGGCTGTCCTTGTATGGCTGTGCTGGACTTGTACATGTCCCCCTTCATTGGCAGAGTAGTTGCACTCTCGCTGAGTTCAGTGTTGGGTGTATTATTGCACACTCATTTAATGCTAGGATATCCCTGTGCATGTTCCCCTTTCGCTAGGTGGACCTCCTGCGTTCCTGCTGGAATATAGGGTAATGTCCTGCTTCTCTGAAGTAGGTACGGCCTTAGGCATCACTCCCTTTTGGGACGGGTCTTTGCACTCTTGCCGTCTGCTGTTGGCCAGGTACAATTTCCCCCCTTTCGGGGTGGGCTGATTGCGTTCCTTCGCATGCTATGCTAGGTTTGTGCATAACTCCCTTTCAGGTTGCACTTTGCAATTCCGTACATGCTGGGGCACTCTGGGACGAGCCCCCCCCCCCCCCTTTTTTTCTAGGTGGGTTGGCCTTCTCGCTGCTTACGGGGCTGCTCGTACGTATGCCTCACCTGCTTCCTGCGGCATACCTTTGTTTCTTGGGAGACGATGCTTGCCGCCAGCCTTGCACTCGTCCCTAGGGAGTTCATTCTGTCCTCCTGACCGGACAGGCTCTTTTGCTCTCTGCTGCACCGAGCTGACAGGGAGTGTTCGTGGGTCCTAGATGCATGCCCATGCGTCCTTCTGCGGCATTACTTCCCTGCGCTAGTGGTCACATGGTCGAGAGTGCTGTTGTCTGCGGCGCCTCTCGAATTCTTCGTTGACTCTGGCAGGACTGTGGTTCCCTTGCCTGCTGCAATTTCCTCCTCTTCGGATGCAGTGTGGTATGAGTCCTTCCTCTTGGCGCCTCTACGCTCCTGTCTGATCTGCTACCGGGTTCGGGCTGCTCTTCTCGGGAAGGTCACCCGACTTCTCTTGGGTGCTGGATTACCCAGGTCCGGGGACCTCCGCCTTGGGTTCTTCAAGGTATTCGCCTTCTGCGAGACGGTGGACTGGGCGTCTCACAGTGTAGCGGATTCTGCTTTTGAGCTGTCCTATGGCTTCCCTGTTGCCCACTCCTCCTTTCGGTTGGAGGGTGTGTTGTCGGCCTCTGTCTCGGCGGCCTTATCTCGCCGGCTTTGTTCGGCTCCCGCTCTATACGAATCACTCCGATGTGGCTTCTCGCCAGCCTTCGGAGGCTGTATTTTCACGGTCCTCCCCTCTGGGGAGAGCATGTTTGTTTAAGTGGATGGTTCCGGTGTTCCTTTTGGCCTCGTACCGTCTCCCTTGTTCACGCTGGCTGTATTAGCTGTGTGCCTATTTACCGAGTCTACCGCGTTCTGTCCCCCCACTGAGTGCAGATTGCGTGGCCCGTTCTAAGACGATGGTCCTGATGTAGACTTACCTTCTCGATGTCTTGGGGGGACTACCTCGGTCCAGGTTGTCCTTTGGTCTCCCTCACCGGGACTGTACAACGTGGTTGCATCGGCATGGACTTTAGCCTGCCTTCCCCTGGCGTCTGGTGGATCCTTTGGGTTCTTTCCCTCTGTCCTCTGCTCCTCCACTCGGGTGGATACGGGACAACGTTGTTTGAGGGCCGACGGGGCTAGTTTTGTCGACCCTTGTGCCCGTGTTACTGGTCTGCGCCTGATCACATTGGGTTTTCGCCTGCTTGCCAGGCGACTGTCCGCTCCTGGCTGTGTTTCGTCCAGGATCTGTCGTAAGACTTAGGTTTTTTTTTTTTTTTTTTTTTTTTGACTGGGGTTCTGTGGGAAGCTGTGCATTCCCCACACTGAAGTTCTTTCCCCATGGTTCTGTCTTTTCCTTGAGGTGTCAAGTGTCGGCGCTGTTCTTCCTCTTCCAGCGTTCCCGGCCCTCTGGCCTGCCAAGTCCTTCTTCCTCGGAGTGGCTCTTTGGTTCCTCTGTACTGTCCTTCGGTACCGCCCTGGGGACTGTATTCTGAGCTCTCGGCGCTCCAATCTTGTCCTTGGAGCCGTTACAGGAGTTCTCTCTATCCCTTCTGTCCTGTACGGTCGTGTTCCGTATCGGTCGTGTCTCTGACGGGTGCCAGATTGGCCTTTTTTGTTGTTACGAGCTTTCTGTCTTTTCCAGGTCAGGGCTGTTTCTGCATCCCGTTTCTTCCTTCCTTCTGAAGGTGGTGTTTGCCTTTCGCTTCAACACCTCACCTATTTGGTCGTTGTTTGGGCCTTGCCGTTTTTACTTGGAGATCTCCGACTCTTGCAGACGTTCGGCCTCTTGGGTTTCCAGGAGGTCTGTGCATAGGGTTGACAGACTCCAGGGTGGTTTTCCTCCGCTTGATCAGATTGGCTATTGCTGAGGTTACCGCACCTAGGGCAGGATTCTGTCGTTGGTGTCACCGTTCCTTTCACCAGAGCGGTCGGTGCCTCCTGGGCTGGAGGCATTGGGCTTCGGCTGTGCATTTGGGCACGGTGGCCACGGGTCTGCCTTGCACGCCTTACTGAGTTTCTACAGGGTGCATGCTCTGACTTTGGCGGATGCTGCCTTACCCCGCCTGGGTTTACAGGCGGCGGTTCATTGATGCCTTTCGGGTGCTTCACCTTGGTGCTGTGGTCCCTCCCCCTTTTGGACTGCTTTTGAACGTCCCAAGGTCTTCTGTGTCCCCCAAGGAAACTGGGCGAGAAAACGAGATTTTTGTATAACTTACCAGTAAAATCTCTTTCTCGCTCTTTCCTTGGGGGACACAGCACCCACCCATTCATTGTTTTTTCTCTGTGCGTTTTCCGAGTTTTTGTTACCCGTTGGGTAGTTGGCTTTTTGGTTCCTTGTTGGTCTTTGCCTTTTCTCACTGCTTGGACACGCAACTGGCAGTCTCTCTCTCCAGGCTGAGGGTATAGCTGTGGAGGAGGGGCTTAACAGTTTTCACTTAGTGTCACGCCTCCTAGGGAGATGAGCTATACCCAAGGTCTTCTGTGTCCCCCAAGGAAAGAGCGAGAAAGAGATTTTACTGGTAAGTTATACAAAAATCTCGTTTTTTCACTTCTTGGAGGCGCCATCTGCATGTGCAGTAAGGTGTCTGTGCCCGGGCACAGTGCCGTCTCGGAGATGTGATAATATGGCGCAGTCCTATACAGTACCACTACCTCCATCATCTATACTTGGTACTACTTCCCCTGTCACTCCTGCCACTACCAGAAATACTCTACAGTGCCCCCCCCCCCCCCCCCCATCTGTACTTTGGATAAAGGGTGTTTTTGGGGTCCCTGATGATCTCCCCCATGTTATATCCTGGATAGGTGCTGAGCGCATGAAGTGTATTTAACTGCATCCTTTTGAAGAGACAGAATCGAGATGCTCCTCTCAAAGGGAACCTGTCGCCTGCGCTGTGCAGCCTCCATGCGGGGAGTGTAGGGACAGAGCTGCCTGACGCTGGTGGGATGTCAGTACAGACTGGCTTTAGCCCACAGCACGCACCAGCGCTGCGAGGGAGAGGCGTCCACTGCTGTCCCCATCCTCCCCCGCCTCCGGACGATGAGTGACAGGTTTCTTTACTGTTGTGCCTGTCACTTGTGGTCCGGGGGGTGGGCACAGTGAGCCTCACCGAGCTGTGGGCTTCTGCAGATCAGTACTGTGAAAGATATTGTCCCTACACCGCGCTGCCCTCAGTGAGGAAAGCATAGTGCAGCTGACAGGTTCCCTTTAAAGGGATTCTCTGCTTTTGCCGTACTGATGACTTCTCCTCAGAATAGCATAAAACAAAATGTAGAAGCAGCAGCACTCGGTCCTTGTTGATGTATCCTAGTAGATGCAACAGCCTCACCAATGGCCCTGGATCCAACGGCCGGAATATATAGATAAATGCAGACGGTGTCAGCAGCATCTCACATCATCGACTTTTATTTGGACTTCAAAGCAACAATACACATAGCAGCAACGTTTCGGCTGATACACAGCCTTTGTCAAGCCTATTCACATTGTGTTACATCCATGTATTTATGTAAAAACAAGTGCGCCACCCCCATCCAGATTATCCAATTGCAGGCAATGGTATAAACTGACCAATGAGTATGCATATTTCTTCAACCCCTCTTTAGCCTAATTTACCTATATGTCTCACCTGAATGTCCACCAATCACACTATAGGTCAACCCCATCATCGCATGACATCCGACATTGCTGTGCACCAAGTGTAGATCACAACATCAATCACCGCATTCGGAGTTCCTCACCGCCATGTGCGCATGTATACACAGCTGTACAATCACTCACGTCATAGTCAGTGCCCCCCACAATGCGTCCGTGGGTCCGCCCCTCAATGTCACGTCGCTCCGTCCTCTGCTGCTGACGTCATCGGGCCGCGACACGCGCTCCTAACTACATCATCCTAGCACCAACGCGCAACTATCTGACCTCACAGAGGGTGTCCCAATGTTGCCACGGCAACTAACAGCGTCACCGGAGGCATCCGAGTATCCACAGAAGCCCCACAACTATAGGCTGCGATCCACCACCTGTATATGGGTAGCCCCAAGTAATCACAATCCACACTATATAATATAGATTATAGGATAGTGATTCCAGACTACCAAAACTATTGATCCAGCAATGTCAGACTCACGGCACACTATCCATATCCCAGTATCCAGAGGCACTATATATGTCCTAATATCGCTATATACACTCCTCAACATCTAGCTTGACCAATAGCTTAAAGGGACACTGACAGGCCGAATAAGCATAATTAGCTGTATATATGTATGCACAGGTCTTCTATTGTGTATTAAAAACATATAAGTCTAACCCCTGTCCACCTTATGAAGACTGTAAAATGATGTTTTATAACCTGATAGAATTGCTTGTCTTTCTGCCCAAGGGGCGGCGTTTCAGCTTCGCTGGGCGGCTTCTGCGCTGCTGAGAAAAGTGCCCGGCGCAGAACGCAGGCGCAATGTGATCCCGGCCAGTGAGGGTGCTGGGCGCATGCACCGGATCTGGGAACGTCGGGGACAGCAGAAGCCGCCCAGCGAAGTGAATATTGATGAGCTGGGCGGCGCTTCAGAACGGCGGTTGGGGGGCGGCTGCCTGGGCAGAAGTAAAGCTGAAACGCCGCCCCTTGGGCAGAAAGACAAGCAATTCTATCAGGTTATAAAACATAATTTTACAGTCTTCATAAGGTGGACAGGGGTTAGACTTATATGTTTTTAATACACAATAGAAGACCTGTGCATACATATATACAGCTAATTATGCTTATTCGGCCTGTCAGTGTCCCTTTAAGTCTGTCCCGCCCAAAAAATACATGCGAGTGTCATCATCTGCTCTGCCATCCTCTGCTCGCAGGACAGAATTACCATACACTCTCGGACAATCATGGATGGGGAAAAAGGCCACTGTATGTAAAAACAAAATACAGAGTTGTACACCCACAAGGAAACTACACAACAACAACTTAATCAATTGTGGAAACTCAATGTTTAATCCATACGGTTGGAGTGACTTCAAATTGTGTATCCATTTGAGTTCTTTTTTCCTCAGAATCTTATTCCTATCACCTCCCCTTCTGAGATACCCTACACCAGTGATGGCGAACCTATGGCACGGGTGCCAGAGGCGGCACTTGGAGCCCTCGCTGTGGGCACCCACACCCTGGAAATGGTCTATGATGGGGATGGCCAACCTAAGGCTCTCCAGCTGTTGCAAAACGACAACTCCCAGCATGCCCAGACTACCTACAGCTATTAGCCTACAGCAGGGCATGGTGGGAGTTGTAGTTTTACAACAGCTGGAGAGCCGCAGGTTGGCCATGCCTGGTCTATGATGTACCAGTATGCCTTAGACTTTTCCTGCCATTCATCAGCGCAGGCCGCACTATGAACAACACAGGCAGCACATTGAATGTAGGCAGGCTATTATAGCTAAGTGATAAAGTTCATGGAAGATATAATACTGTACTGGACTGTAGTATTCAGGTTAAATTGCTGTGTTGGCACTTTGCGATAAATATGTGGGTTTTGGGTTACAGTTTGGGCACTCAGTCTGTAAAAGGTTCGCCATCACTGCCCTACACCATCTATTGCCGTAATCGATTTATGGAATGCCCACACTGAATAAAGTGCTTTGCTACAGGTTTATCAATCGTACCTTTCCTAATTGTGCTCTTGTGTTTATTGATCCGCTCTCTTAGTTCCATAGTTGTCTCACCAACATATATGAGACTGCACGGGCACTGTATCATATAAATGACGTCTCTGGATCTACACGTGTAATATCCTTTCAACTTGTATATTTTACCACTGTATGGATGTGGGAAGCTATCACCTCTCATGATGCCACTGCAGTTGCAGCATGAGAGACAAGGAAAATTCCCCATATTTTTTGGGGACCAAGATTAGTTGTCTATCCAGATCTTTCCCTCCGACATCTGCCTTCCCAACTCGATCACGAATGTTAGGACCCCTTTTATATGCCATCATCGGAGGTAATTCAAATTCCTGCCATTCTTCTTTAAGGATTATGGCAATTTTGCCACTATCCTCTCCGTAGACGGACACAAAAGGGATTCTCGTCTCTATTCTATTGTGTGGACTCACATTTAGAGTGCCCTTACGTTCAGTGTTCGTGATTCTCTTTTTAGTGCGTCCCATCAATCTCTTGGGATATCCCCTGTTTGTAAACTTCCTACACATCTCATAAACACATTTTTCAAACATATCTTCTTCTGACACAATCCGGCGTACCCGTAATAATTGGCTCCATGGCAACGAGTCAACCATCTTGTGTGGATGATTACTATCATACCTCAACAGTGTGTTTTTATCAGTGGATTTTTGAAAGAGATCGGTTTTAAGTATGCCCTCCTGTAAATAAACCCTAACGTCCAAAAACTGCAGCTCACTGTCTGATACAGTGAACTGAAGTCCCCAGAAACCAGAGTTCAAGTGTTGGTGGAACTCATCACATTCAAGAGTAGTACCCTCCCAAATCATAAAAATGTCATCAATGTAGCGCCACCAGCACCGGACTCTCTCATGAAATTTGGAACGATATACCAGTCGATCCTCAACCTCCGCCATGAAGATGTTAGCGTAGGTCGGGGCCACATTGGACCCCATGGCCACCCCACGCTTCTGCTGGTAGAAGGTGTCGCCAAAGAGGAAATTCCTTCTTAGGACAACCTCCAGGAGGTCGAGGATCAGCTCCAGGAGAGAAACCCGTGCTGGCCAGGGCCACATCAATGACATTAAGCCCATATACATGGTCAATGGATGTATATAATGATACAACATCAAAGCTGACTAGCAAAAACTCCTTAAGCAGTATGATCTCATTCAATTTAGTCAGGAAGTGTCCCGTGTCCCTATGTAGGAGGGTGCCGAGGTCGCATGGACACGCAAGATCTTATCCAGAAAGATGGAGACGGTGTTAAAGATGGAACCCCTGCCCGACACAATAGATCGGCCAGGGGGGTCCACTAACCTTTTGTGGATCTTTGGCAGCACATATATCACGGGAGTGATGGGATAGCTGACACGTAGGTAATTACTTAAATCATCATTGATGATGCCATCCTCTACAGCCTTATCCAACATCACTCCTAAGATGCCCGCTATATTCCATTTGGGATCCTTCTCCCAAATACTTATCCGTGTCCATCACGACCACAGCACCCCCCTTGTCTGCCGGTTTCACAGTCAACTTTGTATTGTTTTCTAACTCTAGTATAGCCTGCCTTTCAATCAAAGATAGATTATGTCTTAATACTCTGACCCCTTCAGTTTTCAATTCATCAATGCATTTTTTTATAATCTCTATATATGCCTCAACAACATGATTGCTCTGTGGTGGAACAAATTGACTCTTATCTTTTAACCCCAACTTGTGACATGATAATACAGTCCTGGAGTCACCAGCAATCGCATTCTTGTTAATATTCTCTTTGCCAGAAAAAAAACGCTTTCAGCCTCAAGCGTCTATAGAACCTTTTGAAGGTCCAATTCTAATTCAAACCAGTCTCGAGGGATATTTGGGCAAAAAGTTAATCCACGACTTAATACTTGGATCTGGGCTTCACTTAGCTGTATAGAGGAAATATTGACAACGAGGTCTACTGCTTCCGACCCCGTCTCGTGGCACGGCCCTGTGGATGTTTCGGAGGACACGATTGTATCGGTGGCAGATTTTTTTGTGAGGCCGGTGAGGTTTCCTACCGCCCCTTTGATATCCACCTCCCCTCCTCCTCTGTTGGCTCCTAAAAAAATTCTATGTACCTGACTCATCAGTTGAGTCAGAGTCCCCTGTAGTTAAGCCAAATTTGCCTTGTTCAAAACGTTTCCCTCTCCTCCGTCGGTTATTCCTCTGGGTTTGCGTAGACTGCCAATTATATACTTTGCCAGATTGATAGTCTTCAAGGTCTCTATGCCACTTATCTCTTTTCACACGTTCAACCTCCACTCTATGACGTGCCACGTGCTGAGACATTTTATCTTTGTATGTTATATATTCTTCCACACTCAATAGGCCTTGGATTTGGGTATCCAGATCACTGAGCACCTTCTTGAGACTTTCCACCTCTTTCTGAAGGAAATCTATATATAATCTATTGTTTTCACATACAGTGGCCTTTTTCCCCATCCATGATTGTCCGAGGGTGTATGGTAATTCTGTCCTGCGATTATGGCGGAGCAGATGATGACACTCGCATGTATTTTTTTGGCGGGACAGACTTAAGCTATTGGTCAAGCTAGATGTTGAGGAGTGTATATAGCGATATTAGGACATATATAGTGCCTCTGGATACTGGGATATGGATAGTGTGCCGTGATCGCACTCGTGAGTCTGACATTGCTGGATCATGTGGATCAATAGTTTTGGTAGTCTGGGATCACTATCCTATAATCTATATTATATAGTGTGGATTGTGATTACTTGGGGCTACCCATATACAGGTGGTGGATCGCAGCCTATAGTTGTGGGGCTTCTATGGATACTTGGATGCCTCCGGTGACGCTGTGGGTTGCCGTGGCAACATTGGGACACCCTCTGTGAGGTCAGATAGCGTCGGCGCTAAGATGATGGAGTTGGGAACGCGTGTCGCGGCCCGATGACGGCAGCAGAGGACGGAGCGACGTGACATTGAGGGGCGGACCCACGGACGCATTGTGGGGGGCACAGACTATGATGTGAGTGCTTGTACAGCTGTGTATACATGCGCACATGGCGGTGAGGAACGCCGAATGCGGTGATTGATGTTGTGATCTACACTTGGTGCACAGCAATGTCGGACGTCATGCGATGATGGGGTTGACCTATAGTGTGATTGGTGGACATTCAGGTGAGACATATAGGTAAATTAGGCTAAAGAGGGGTTGAAGAAATATGCATACTGGATTTGGATAATCTGGATGGGGGTGGCGCACTTGTTTTTACCATAAATATATGGATGTAACACAATGTAAATAGGCGTGACAAAGGCGGTGTATCAGCCGAAACGTTGCTGCTATGTGTATTGTTGCTTTGAAGTCCAAATAAAAGTCGATGATGTGAGATGCTGCTGACACCGTCTGCATTTATCTTCTCTTCAGAATAGGTCATGAATATCCGATTGGCCGGGGCCTGACTGCCGGCACCCCCACCGATCAGCTGTATGGAGATCTGATATTGATGACCTATTCTGAGGAGAGGTCATCAGTTTAGCAAAAGTGGAGAATCCCTTTAAAGTTGTATTCGGACAGTGCAGGAAAAAACTGCATACAGTTTTGGTGCAGTTGAGGTTTGTTGATGGATGTCCTAATCCTACAGGAGTAATCTTAGGCTACTTTCACACTTGCGGCAGTGTGATCCGGATGCGGATCCGTCTCACAAATGCATTGCAAGGACGGATCCGTCTCTCCGCTTGTCATGCGGACCGACGGATCCGTCTTGTACATTTTTCTCATTTTTACCGATCTGCGCATGCCGGAACGACGGATCCGGCATTCCGGTATCCTGAATGCCGGATCCGGCGCTAATACATTCCTATGGGAAAAAATGCTGGATCCGGCGTTCAGGCATGTCTTCAGTTTTTTTCGCCGGAGAGAAAACCGTAGCATGCTACGGTTTTCTCTTTTGCCTGATCAGTCAAAACGACTGAACTGAAGACATCCTGATGCAAACTGAACGGATTACTCTCCATTCAGAATGCATGGGGATAAAACTGATCAGTTCTTTTCCGGTATAGAGCCCCTGTGACGGAACTCTATGCCGAAAAAGAAAAACGCTAGTGTGAAAGTGCCCTAAGACTGGTTCTCTAGACCTACCCCAGATTTATCCCAGGGGCTCAGACACTTCTCTCTGACTCTATACCGACTATCAGGGGGCTTACTTTTGGACAGAATTTTACGCTAGAATTTTGGCGCCTCTTACACCCGCCTCTTGACTTGAAGCTCCGACCACTTTCTGCTAAACCCCGCCTCCTTGTTGAACATGTTGGAAAAAAGTGTAGAAACCCTAGATGCACCAGATTGGGTATATTTTGTGTCACTTTAGTTTAGACACGTTTTTGGGGCAGATACATTAGTAAACCTTGGCCCACGTGTTCCACCTGTACGAATTCTCTCAGGGTGCGTTCAGTGAGACTCGCACCATTTTGCAAGCAAGTTCAGTCCGTTTTGTCTGAGATTGCGTTCAGTGTTTCCGTTTTTTTTCCCGTTGGTGAAATCAGTTTTGATGTATTTTTTCACGCACATGGAAAAAAACTGAAGAATTACAAACAACATCTCCTAGGAACCATCACTGCATCCAGGTGACATCCGCAATGCGTTTTTCACTAAAGCACCGATCACTTCTCTGGAGCCAGAGCTGCGTTAAAAATGCAGAATATAGAACAGGCTGCGATTCTCAATGCAAAATGATGCATGAAAAATACAGCTGATGTGCACAGACCTATTGAAATGAATGGGTCAGGATTCAGGGCGGATGCTGTGCGTTCGCTTCACGCATTGCCCTCGCTCGTCTGACCCACACCATGCCCTTTTTTTTTTCCCAGTGCAACAGAACCACTCGGGCCGCTTCCATGCAGTCAGTGTTTGATCAGTGATTGTGAGCCAAAACCAGAAGTGGAGCCTCCACCGAGATGAGGTATAATGGGAAGATTTCCTGCTGGCCTATGTTCCTTACAATCACTGACCGAACACTGACGGTGTGAAAGTGGCCTTACCATGAGGAAGGGGGAGGTGCAGACTGTCCAGTGGAGCCGGCCCTGGTCACACAGCATTGATGCGCCATTCTTTATAGTCAGTGGTGTTTGATAGCAGACCACGGAGATTATACAGGCTGGTCAGCGTTCTAATGACTGGGAAGTACCAGCCCGCCTCACCCCAAAAAATGTCTTCCTAGGCAGCAGCTTTGTACCCTAGCGGGGTGAAAAGCAGAATAAGGCACGTTTCACACTTGCCATATGGCTTTCCGGTTTTGACCAGACACAAAACCGCTGCAAGCTGCCGTTTTGTGTCCAGTCTGTGAAATGGAACAAACCGGATCCGGTATGAAAATCAATTTAAGGGAGTTGTCTGAGTTCAGATCTGAACCCAGACATACCCATATTTTCACCCAGGTAGCCTCTCTGATGTTGGCATCAGAGAATGTCATGTTCCCTTGCCCTGGATCGCGCAGGACAAGGGCTTTTCTATGTACATTGAGGAACAGAAGTATTTGAACACCCTGCAAAGTTCTCCCACTTAGAAATCATGAAGGGTCTGAAATTCACATTGTAGGTGCATTCCCACTCTGAGACATGATTTTAAAAAGAAAATTCAGGAAATCACATTGTATGATTTTTAAAGAATGTATTTGTCTTGCACTGCTGAACATACTGTAAGTATTTGAACACCTGAGAAAATCAGTGTTAATATTTGGTACAGAAACCTTTGTTTGCAATTACAGAGGTCAAACGTTTCCTGTAGTTCTTGACCAGGTTTGCACACACTGCAGCAGGGATTTTGGCCCACTCCTCCACACAGATCTCCTCTAGATCTGTCAGGTTTCGGGGCTGTCGCTGAGCAACACGGGTTTTCAGCGGCCTGTGTTTTCAGCGGCCTGTGTTTTCAGCGGCCTGTGTTTTCAGCGGCCTATAAATGATGATGGAGGCAGCATGTCCGGTACAAAAATCCCTTTATTGGGAACCGCTTAAGTGAACAAACGTGTAAAGGTTGTTACGTTTCGGCTAACACATAGCCTTTATCAAACACCCCGTGTTATCCAAAAGATCCTGTTTAAAAACCCTAAGCCACTCCCACAATCACGGCTGTGGCCAATTACAGATTCATTTAATAGCTCACTATATCTCCGGTGTGCCGATATCTGCGTATTTATAATATCATGGTGGTCACCCATGTAAAACATAAGATCCAGCCACACACCTACCTTCATGATGCACGCTTCCAGCGCGTCCCTCGGCAGCCAGCACGCATGTCTGGAGAGGAGGGGCCATGTGTTCACATGTCTGTCGCTAGTCACATGATCGCAAGCCAACACGCCCCAGTGATCACAGTGACGTTGAAGCTCCTCCCAATCCCCGCCCAATCAGCGATTGGTTGTCAGGGACGCGCAGAAGGCCGCCCTCCCTCGTCTATGCCGCCTGTAAAGGTATCCCATACAAACTCGCCAGCGATCATATCAGAGGGGGGCTTTCTGCGCGTCCCTGACAACGAAGCGCTGACTGGGTGGGGATTGGGAGGAGCTTCGACGTCACCGTGATCACTGGGGCGTGTTGGCTTGCGATCATGTGACTAGCGACGGACATGTGAACACATGGCCCCTCCTCCCCAGACATGCGTGCTGGCTGCCGAGGGACGCGCTGGAAGCGTGCATCATGAAGGTAGGTGTGTGGCTGGATCTTATGTTTTACATGGGTGACCACCATGATATTATAAATACGCAGATATCGGCACACCGGAGATATAGTGAGCTATTAAATGAATCTGTAATTGGCCACAGCCGTGATTGTGGGAGTGGCTTAGGGTTTTTAAACAGGATCTTTTGGATAACACGGGGTGTTTGATAAAGGCTATGTGTTAGCCGAAACGTAACAACCTTTACACGTTTGTTCACTTAAGCGGTTTCCAATAAAGGGATTTTTGTACCGGACATGCTGCCTCCATCATCATTTATTGGACTGTCCATATACCATAGACAGTGGGGAGACGTGGACCTTCTGCTCTGCTGTTTGGCTGTGCTGTATACAGATCACTGGCATCATGGTGACCTTGTAGACAGGTAGTGAGGGCAGAGATGGCAGAGCGCTGCAGGTGGGCAGCAGAGGAAGTACAGCGGTGCATGTGGGAAAGCAGGAAGGGATGGCAGAGCATGCAGGTGGGCAGCGTGGTAGGAGATGCTGTAAGGGGGGCGGAATATAGGCTGTGTGTACATGATGAATGAGCCGGGGGATAATGCCTTGTCTCTCATTACAAATGTATAACACTATTGCCAAGCGATGTCTCTGCATTAAACACTTACATCAAGCTTCTCGTTGTCTCCATAGCCCAAATAAATCAGAAAAAGGTTCAGATATCTGTAGAGACCAGCCACATGGCCGTGTATAAGGGTCAGCCTCCAGATTCCAGCACCGTGAACTCCAAACTGTCTGCAAATGCAGCCGAGTTTTATCCCTCCGGATATTTTGCAGATGGCAATGTAAGTATTGCATTATGTGTGATCTCTGCTGGTAGTTCGTTATGTTACGTACGTTTTTTTTAAGCCATGGTAAGGAGTTGAGAAGAGTGTGTACGTCATGAGCCTTGGGCAGTTGCCGCATGAGGATGAGCATATTGGTCATGCTGATCACTCAGGAGCAGGACAAAAGCTGTCATATCCTTTGAAGGATCCAGGGACCGTCTGACCGTGTTCTCTGTTGTTAGACCGTTCTGAGACGTGTCCTAATAACTGTCTGGGTCCTCCACGGACATTATGGGGAAAATCAAGATTAAATATATCCCCCATGGGATTTAGAAAAAGTAAGACTCAATAAGTATAATAAAACATTAAAACAGGCAGATTGGTGGGGGTCTTACCACCGGAACCCCCACCGATCATGAGAATGGAGGCCCCATACCCTGTTGCCCCCCCCCCCCCTTCCCCAAAATTGACAGAGCGGCTGGTCAGAAAAGCATGTCGGTGCTCAATTAATTTCTGTGGGAGCGCCTGAGATAATGATATTACTGCATTTTACTCATTATAGGCTCAAAATCATTTTTTCAGTTGGACTTTATTAAAAATGTAAAATGTTCAGCAGTTCATGCGATACAATGGTTATAAAAAAAATCACTGTTTGCAAGCTGTCACATGCCAGCAGTTTTTTTTTTTTTTGTTTGTTTTTTATCCTGTCAGCTGACAGCTCATGTTGAGCTCTTATCTCTGACGTAATGACCACATAAACACTTATTTAAGCCACATTCTAAACTGTTTGATAAGAATTGAGCTATAATGGGAGTGTTTATGAGGTCAGGAGATCAAAAATAAGAACTACACATGAGCCATCAGATGACTAGATTCAAAGAAAACACAAAACGACAGTTTGCACACAGACTTTTTTTTTTTTTTTTTTTTGTATCTCGGTAACAGCTGAATATTTTTAATAAAGACCAATTGAAAAAATTACTTGTAGCCCAAAATGAGTAACATGCAATCATAAAAAATGCCTCCGAAGGTGTCCATAGCCTTTAAAGAAACTGCCATAATAACAGGTGCTCTTATAAGTAGGATGACATCCATAGATATCTGCTGAGCTTTTATGGAAAGCGGCCATGGTGCTAGGTTTGATGTTATTAGGTATTTTTATGTGACACAGCAATGTAGAAGTTCTAACTTGTGCTATGTGATTGTCCTAGTCCTATGAGGAGAATAATGTGGGAGATCCGGCTGTCCTAAACATCACGTTGGCAAGCTATGTCCAGGACATACTCAACCATTTAACTGAAGAGCCGGGTAGCTTTGAGGCTGAGATTGGCCAGTTTACAGATGTCCTGAATGGCTGGGTCACCACAGAAGAATCCTTGAAGGAGCTCGTGGAACTTATCTATGGGCAGGTATGTATTTTGTAACATAACCTTATCTCCTCCAGATTATATCTTTACAGGAGACTCGACATATTACCAAAAGCCTGGGTTCACATCTGCGTCGGAGGCTCTGTATCGGGCCTCCATTGCAGATTCCACATAAAATAGCCCTGCATGCTGCTCTGTTTTGTCTGGCAAGATGCCAGAAACCTGACAGACTCTTCTAGTCAGTGGGGTCCTTTGGGTGCTGCTCGTGTCCACCATAACCCAGGACTTCTGCTGCTGTTAGTGAGCAGGACACTAGACAATGTGGCGTTTACATCAGTGATAATATCATGCTGCAGTATAACATCAGTGGTGGTCCAGAGGATAGGACCCCCATGTCATGTCATAAAATGTCATGTTATAGAGTAGGAGGAGCTGAGCAGACTAAGATGTAGTTTTGTGGGAGAAGACTCCATAAAACCTGTATTTCACTTATTTAAACCTCTGCTCTTTCTGGGCTTTGAAGTCAAGGAGGCGATCCTCGATTGACAGGTATCTCTGTATACACAGTCATAGAGGGAAGGCTGTCAGTCACTGATAGGACCACCTCCTGGACTTCAAGGCCCAGGATGAGCAGAGATTTAATTGAATGACATACAGGTTTTATTGAATCCTCAATCTGCTCAGCCCCTCTTGCTCTAGAACCAGCTGCCTGCAGGTTCAGTCTGACAGGTTCCCTTTTCAGGGTTTTCTAGCAAATGCCTGAACTCGGAAGCTTTGGATTCTGTATTCAGAGACTCAATGCTCAATATGATGGCTCTGTCGATTCATTGACGGAAACTGATCATTTCAGCTATTTGTCAGTGTGACAGCCTGGAATAGACCACACCTAAATTTAGTCTTCTGCCAGAGGCCTTTAGCTGTCAATTTAGTTAGGCTGTCTGGAAGGGGTTAACACGATGCTATCACGTTACTGCTTCCCTTTCTGTAATTTGTGTCAAGCATTTTGCTAACAATCAGCAGTAAATCGTCCTGAGCACGACTTTGTTGTGTGACATACATGTAGAAATGTTAAAAAGAAATGCAGCTTAAGGCCCCGTTCACACGAGCAAGTCCCACACATCGGGCTCGCAGCGTGTGTCAGGGAGAGTACCTGTCCTGACCTCCCAGTACTGACGGGGTCACATAGCATTATATTGACTTATGATGCTATGTAACCATAGCAGCATAAATCAGTATAATGCCATGCGACCCCAGAAGTGCTCCGGAGTTAAGGACGGGTGCTCTCCCTCACACACGCTGCGAGTCTGATGCGGGGGACTTGCTCGTGTGAAAGGGGCCTAAATGTCTGGAGCGTTCCAGTGAATGGCATAGCAATAGGATGTGTCTGGTCAGTGAGGGACTAAATACTGTGATCCCCTCCCATCTACTACATTAAGACCCCTTGCAGATGAGCGTTCCTCCCGCAGTGCAGATCCCGGCCTGACCTCCCAGCACGGACGGGATTCAAACAGCATTATACTGATTTATGAAGCTATGTAACCCTTACAGTTCTGGAATGTTTTTGATAACACTGGCAGCATTATGCCAGTGTTATTCAATACATTCCAGAACTGTAAGGGTTACATAGCATCATAAATCAATATACTGCTGTGTGACCCCCGGCAGCGATGGGAGTTCAGGCCGGGAGCTGCGAGATGCGGACTCACTGCGGGAGGAACGCTCGTCTGCAAGGGGCCTTAGGCTCCATTCACACGTTCGCAACGTGTTTTGCGGATACACGGAGCCGCGGATCCGCAAAACACGATAAGTGGCAATGTGCCTTCCGCATTTTGCGGACCGTACATTGCCGGCACTAATAGAATATGCCTGTTCTTGTCCGCAATTGCGGACAAGAATAGGACATGTTCTATTTTTTTGCGGAACGGAAGTGCGGATCCGCAATTCTGTGTCCGGGCAGCACATCATGCTGCCCCATAGGAATGAATGGGTCCGCAATTCCATTCCGCAAAATGCAGAACGAAATTGCGGACGTGTGAATGGAGCCTAACAGTGTCAACAGGATGGCTCTCCTCCGCTCCATGACTGACTGGTGTCTCTCCATCTTTTGCATTTTATAATAGCTTTTGACTAAGTTATAGATATTTCGCTACAACCGAGTATTTTCATGCATTACTAGGAAATAATTCCCAATTTGTATTTTTTTATTTTTTTTTAAGGCAACTTCAGTCCCCAATTTCTCCTATACTGGGGCGCGATTGTGTAATCACTTGACAAGTAATCTTCAGATAAACTCTCAGAACTGGAATTTCAGGCACTTGCTCCTTAAGAGGTAAATAAATGGTGATGTTTGCTTGCTCCCGGGGCATTGTAAGCTGACGCTAGTCTCATGATATCTTTTACAAGTCCTGGCGTACCTGTCATGACAATCCTGTTGTACACTCATACATTTCAGCATTTAAATCCCCATAATCGGTCCCCTGGGTATGCCCCTCCAGAACGGCAACCCTTGGATAAATTTGGATTGTCACCCCATAATCAGGAGTGTTGTCATGTATGTGTTCATGCCTATAATGGATAAATATACCAAGTACTATATTGCCTCCCCCAACCCCGAATTTGAAGTGATGTAGATAGATCAAGCTGAATCAGATGAACAGGCAGAGAGATGACAATCTGGATTGAGACGTGACTGGGGGCTAATAAAGGCCATCTCTTTCAGCGGCATACAGTACAGACCAAAAGTTTGGACACACCTTCTCATTCAAAGAGTTTTCTTTATTTTCATGACTATGAAAATTGTAGATTCACACTGAAGGCATCAAAACTATGAATTAACACATATGGAATTAGATACATAACAAAAAAGTGTGAAACAACTGAAAATATGTCATATTCTAGGTTCTTCAAAGTAGCCACCTTTTGCTTTTGATTACTGCTTTGCACACTCTTGGCATTCTCTTGATGAGCTTCAAGAGGTAGTCACCTGAAATGGTCTTCCAACAGTCTTGAAGGAGTTCCCAGAGATGCTTAGCACTTGTTGGCCCTTTTGCCTTCACTCTGCGGTCCAGCTCACCCCAAACCATCTCGATTGGGTTCAGGTCCGGTGACTGTGGAGGCCAGGTCATCTGGTGCATCACCCAATCACTCTCCTTCGTGGTCAAATAGCCCTTACACAGCCTGGAGGTGTGTTTTGGAGTCATTGTCTTGTTGAAAAATAAATGATGGTCCAACTAAACGCAAACCGGATGGAATAGCATGCCGCTGCAAGATGCTGTGGTAGCCATGCTCGTCCAGTATGCCTTCAATTCTGAATAAATCCCCAACAGTGTCACCAGCAAAGCACCCCCACACCATCACACCTCCTCCTCCATGCTTCACGGTGGGATCCGGGCACGTAGAGTCCATACGTTTACCTTTTCTGCGTCACACAAAGACACGGTGGTTGGAACCAAAGATCTCAAATTTGGACTCATCAGACCAAAGCACAGATTTCCACTGGTCTAATGTCCATTCCTTGTGTTCTTTAGCCCAAACAAGTCTCTTCTGCTTGTTGCCTGTCCTTAGCAGTGGTTTCCTAGCAGATATTCTACCATGAAGGCCTGATTCACACAGTCTCCTCTTAACAGTTGTTCTAGAGATGTGTCTACTGCTAGAACTCTGTGGCAACTGATGGTCCCAACCCCATTTATAAGGCAAGAAATCCCACTTATTAAACCTGACAGGGCACACCTGTGAAGTGAAACCCATTTCAGGTGACTACCTCTTGAAGCTCATCAAGAGAATGCCAAGAGTGTGCAAAGCAGTAATCAAAGCAAAAGGTGGCTACTTTGAAGAACCTAGAATATGACATATTTTCTGTTGTTTCACACTTTTTTGTTATGTATATAATTCCATATGTGTTAATTCATAGTTTTGATGCATTCAGTGTGAATCTACAATTTTCATAGTCATGAAAATAAAGAAAACTCTTTGAATGAGAAGGTGTGTCCAAACTTTTGGTCTGTACTGTATATTGGCCAAGATATATGTGTATTACCTAGTATCATATCCTGATAGAGAGGTCACCACATACCAGTCAGACCCGTGCTTAGCATTTCTGTTTCCAAGTCATTCTATATTTGCAATCTTCGCCTCCTCCAGGTGTCAGACAGAATTTGAAAAAAGACATCAGGCAGCAAAAGAAAATGAAGCCACAAGAAAGCGCTTTCATGCCTTTGTATTGTTCTTGGGTGAACTTTATCTTAACCTGGAGGTAAGACTAGAATTCCCAATGTAGGTTCTTACAAGAACATGATGTTAGCTGGCAAACACTTCACATAACCATATCCACCTAGCCTTAGACCCCTTTCACACGAGCGAGTTTTCCACGCGGGTGCAATGCGTGACGTAAACGCATAGCACCCACACTGAATCCTGAGCCACTGGAAACTACATAGTGTAGAGAACCAGAATCACAAAGTGGTTGCGATGAGCTGCTGTTTTTTTTTTTTTTTTTTTTTTTTTCCAACCATCAGTTCTGCGTTGCGTGAAAAACTCAGCATGTTCTATATTCTGTTTTTCACGCAGCCCTGACCCCATAGAAGTGAATGGGGCTTTAGTGAAGAACGCATTGCATCCGGAAGCAAGTGCGGGTGCAATGCGTTTTTCACTGATGGTTGCTAAGAGATGTTGTCTGTAAACCTTCAGTTTTTTATCAAGAGCGTGAAAAACACATCAAAACGCATCGCACCCGCGTGGAAACAACTGAACGCAATTGCAGACAAAACTGATGGAACTTGCTTGCAAAATGGTGCGAGTTTTACTGAACGCATCCGGACCTAATCCGCCATGCTCGTGTGAAAGAGGCCTTAGGAACACATGGATATACCATAAGTGTCTTCTAGATGCAGGTCCCACATCAGGAACACACTCCTCTCTCTGGAACAGGTGTCCTTTGACCCCATCCCGGCTGAGAGAAGTGGATGGATGGTAATAACCAAGCTGGTTGTGCTTTGATCTTGTCATAGCTCCCATAGAAGTGAATGGGGCAAGCTGCAGTTCCCTGCACAGCCAGGTGCCCAGGGAAAAACTGTGAAGGGACCCCCAACCGTAAACCAGTGCTGCGGCCCATTCATACTGCCATAGATTAAGAAGTGATTGCATATGACAAGTGATATTCCAGTGTTGTATAAGATCTTCCAATGTTGGGCGCTTCAGCATTTATTACAGCTGCTGCTAAAGAAGAGATCTGACTTTATAGGTTCATGGTGCTGGAGCTGCTCTTGTTTTTCTTTGATATTGACGGGCTATCCTCAGGATTGGACATCAGTATCAGAATCTGTACAGTGGACAGAAGGCTCCAGCGTCGGCATACTGCAGCTCAGCGCAACCACTTTGTGCTTCTGGTTCTCTTCACTATATAGTTTCCAGTGCCAGCGGCAGCAGAAACAGCTGATTGGTGGTGGTGCCCGGTATCGAACCCCCACCAATCTGATATTGATGACCTAAGTCCCAGAAAACCCCAATAAGAGCTCTGTAATATGAGGCTGTGTTTCTCCCCTGTAGCATACAGCCGCACTTACAGAAGAAAACGGTAATGTAGAAAACAAAATAGAAAAAAATGCCTCCCATAGACCTCTTATGGGGGTCACACCTGCCTTTTTGAAGACTTTTCTGTAATAACTCATAGACACACAATTTTAGGCTACTTTCACACTGGCATTTTGGCTTTCTGTTTGTGAGATCCGTTCAGGGCTCTCACAATCGGTCAAAAACTGATCAGTTTTGCCCTAATGCATTCTGAATGGAAAAGGATCTGCTCAGAATGCATCAGTTTGCCTCTGTTCAGTCTCCATTACGCTTTGGTGTCCGTCTGACGAAAATGAGCCAAATGGATCCGTCCTGGCACACAATGTAAGTCAATGGGGACGGATCCGTTTTCTCTGACACAATCTGGCACAATAGAAAACGGATCCGTCCTCCATTGACTTTCAGTGGTGTTCAAGACGGATCTGTCATGTCTATAGAAGACATAATACAACCGGATCCGTTCTGAACGGATGCAGACAGTTGTATTATCTGAACGGATCCGACTGGGCAGATCCATGACGGATCTGCACCAAACGCGAGTGTGAAAGTAACCTGTATGGTGACAGTTATTTGATACGCTAAAAAACCCTCCTTGTGGTTACTTGCCAGTCCGGGCAATGTTTAGTAGGTTACATGTTATTCCTTTGGCCTGATATATCGTGAAGATTTTCCATGTGCTGGAGACTATATTTTTTTTTCTCTAACAGATAAAAGGTGCAAAGGGCCAAGTGACTCGAGCCGAGATCCTGCAGAGCGGCCTCAAGGAGCTGCTGGATGCTTTATTCTCCAATCCAGTAGATGATAATCTCATCTGTGCTGTAAAACTACTGAAGGTAAGCAGCAGCTCATCGCTACCTCTAGATCTACTGATGCCAGTGTTTGTTATTCACCGTTCAGCTTCCTCCATTTAACCCTTTCCTGACATCCGCCGTACATGTACGGGGAATGTGAGGTCTTTAACCCTTTCATGACAAGTCATTTTTCACCTTCGTGACCAGGCTTAATTTTGCAAATCTGACATTTTTCACTTTATGTGGTGATAGCTTTAGAATGCTTTTATTTATCCAAGCCATTCAGAGATTGTTTTCTCGTGACATCTCGATGTTGGAGTTAAATTTGGGTCGATAACTTTTACCTTTATATCATAAAAATCCTAAATTTGGAAAAAACAAAATTTTTCTACATTTTTATTTCTACACCTTAAAGGCAGTTTATGATGCCTCATTAGATAGTTTTTACTTAAGATTCCCTATATCTCTCATTTATGTTGGCATCATTTTTAAAATGTCATTTTATTTTTTTTTAGGACGTTTGAAGGCTTAGAATTTAAGAAGCAATGTTTCAAAATTTCTATAAAATTTTCAAAGCCGACTTTTTCAAGGACCGGTTCAGTTCTGAAGTCACTTTGAGGTCCTTACATAACAGAAACCACCCATAAATGACCCCATTTTAGAACCTACACCCCCCGAATTACTCAAAACTGGTTGCACAAACTATGTTAACCCTTTAGGTGTTTCACAAAAATTAAAGAAAAATCGAGGTAAAATTAAAAAAGTTCAGTTTTTGTGCAGATTTTTAATGTTAATCCAATTTTTTCTATAACACAGCAAGGGTTAACAGCAAAACGAACCCCAATATCTATTACCCTGATGCTGCAGTTTACAAAAACACCCCATTTATGTTTGTAAACAGCTATATGGGCGCACGGCAGGGCACAGAAGGAAAGGAGCAACATATGTTTTTTGAAGAGCAGATTTTGCTGGAATGGATTTTGGGTGTCATGTCATATTTAAGGGCACACTAAGGCACCCCTACACAAGAAACCCCCTAAAAGTGACTCCATTTTGGAAACTTCATCCCTCAAGTAATTAAGGGTCCATTCACACGTCTGTAGAATGGGTCAGCAGCCGTTCTGCAAATTGCTGAACAGGTGCGGACCCATTCATTCTCTATGTGGCAGGAATGGATGCGGACAAGAATAGGCCGTTCTATGGGGGTGCCGGCCGGTTCTATTGCGGATCCGGACATGTGAATGGACCCTTATTGAGAGGTTTACTGACCACTGTGACATCACAGGCGTTTCATAATATTTAGAAACACATGGCTTTGAAAAAAGTCACTTAAGCCCAAACAGGAGAAAATGCACCCCATAATGTGTTACCCATTTTCTCCTGAATACGGCAACTACCCATACGTGGTTGTAAACTGCTGCATGGGCAGACGGCAGAATTCAAAAGGAAAGGAGCGGCATCTGCATTTTCTAACATGGAATTTGCTGAATTCGATTTTAAAGGATAACTGTCACACTTAGACCCTAATTTCAATTTTCATATATGTAGTTACTAATAATATGATATTCCAGAATCAGTTACTATTAGACTGACTTACCCCATTCTTAATAAGATTCAGCCCTTAGCAACCAGTCTGCATAAAACTGCAATTTCACTATTCAGCTAAGATGGCCGCCACTGCCCTCACCCTGAGGCTAATGCCGCCTGCCCTCACTAGCCAGTAACAATAGCCCCCCAAAAGTGTCAGTAACCAGAGCCCTTCCCCCTAAAGGGTTAATCTCCTGCAGCACAAAGGGGTCCTCTTACCACATGTTGCTGTCATTTATACACTGAGCAGACGGCAGATCTCCCTTCCCTGGTCTGCGCTGCTTCCACTCTGCATTGTCCCAGTCTGCTGAGTGAGGGAGCGTCTGCCAAGCGCAGGGACAGGGAGAAGTGCACACAGCCCAGGCACTGTTATCAGCTGCTGGGGAGGACCTGGCTTTATTCATTTACACACAGTCCCTGTCTGTCAGTAATGTGACCTTGCACGCTGCGTGCTTCTGCGTCCTCCCTCCTTCAACAGATAGACTGAACATACCTAGCAACCCTATTTTAAGCACAGGTAAAAGCAGGCAGAACAGGGAACAAAACTGTGGAATTAAGGGGTAATTGAATACGCAATGAAAAGTTGAAATAGGGCCACCAAGGAGATATTAATCACCACAATCCAATACTCAAAAAAAAAATACGACAGTTATCCTTTAAGTCTTGTATTTTTGTTATGACAAGAGGGGAAGTTCTCCTCCTTCTGGGCCATATCTTTTTTTATTTTTCTGTTGATTGAGCTGTGTGGGGCTCATTTTTTGCGGGCTGTAGTTTTTAATGGTACCATTTTTGGATATATATGACTTTTTGATATCATGAAATGTAATTTTTTGTGAGGTGAAGTGGGCTGCTAATGCAATTCTGCCAGTGTTAGTGTCTGCCAGTGTTAGGGCTAGTGTCTGCAATCAGCAGTAATGCCAATCGCAGACATTTAACCCCTCAGATGTCATGGTCAAATGTGACCTTACCTATGGGAGCCTGCTAAATGTGGAATAAAAAGACAAATATTTTGCAAAGGTATCTTGTCTATAGTACGTATTAACATAGTGTGTAAAGCTTGATGTTTTTATTATTTTAGGCCATTTACAGCTGCTGCCCGACCTTACATCACCTTGAAACCCACACTGATCAACTGCTGATCGGCAAGGGTGCAAGATGTCAGACCCCCACTGATCAGATATTGATGGTCGGTCATTCGGATAGGCTATCAATTTTTAAAGGCTATGTACACCTTCAGAGGCATCTTTTTTTTTTAATGATTGCATTTTACTCATTTTGGACAAAAAAAAACTTTTTTTTCATTGGTCTTTATTAAAAATATTGAGCTGCTTTGTCTCAAAGGGTTAGAGTAACAAAAATGTTATTCAAGTTAAAAAAAAAACAAAAAAAAAAAACAATGCCCTAAAAATATTTTTTATAATATACTTTATTTATTGATTTTGACTTTTTACTAAAGATATTTCCCCCTAAAGCCCTGATTTCCTGCGTGCTTTAAATTCACTATTCTCCACATCGCTGCCGCAGAGAACTGAGTATGGGCAGGAGCACACATTGCTGCTCCTACCTGTGCCCCCCGAGGTTTACTAAATGCTGGCATAGCACATGGGTACTCTATAACAATCTGCTATACCAGGATTAGCTGAGCGGACAGGCCCCTCGTCGCTATTCATATGAAAACCCTTCCCCTTTCACCCCTCTGGCCCGCCCTAGGTTCTTCAGAAATCCAACGCTGTTCACAAGATTCGCAGCGCCTGCGCACTTCATTCCCCATTCCGGCACATGTGCATTAAACACTCTTGTGCCTCTGCCCATAATGGGGAATGAAGTGCGCAGGCGCGGCGAATCTTGTGAAGGGCGCTAGCGCTGGATTTCTGAAGAACCTAGGGCGGGCCAGAGGGGTGAAAGGGGAGGGGTTTCATATGAATAGCGACGAGGGGCCTGGGAATTGGCTGCTTGAACACCGCCCCTGGGCACCTTCAGACCTAATTTGCATATTTAATAAAAGTGTTTTTTGAAAAAAATTAGCGACGGACAGCTAAACAGTGAGTAGCATTCACATATGGGGACTGTAAGGCCTCTTTCACACTACTGTTTTTTTTTTCCGTTTTGCGGTCCGTTTTTTGCGTTCCGTATACGGTCCGTATACGGAACCATTCATTTCAATGGTTCCGCAAAAAAAACGGAATGTGTTCCGTATGCATTCCGTTTCCGTATTTCCGTTTTTCCGTTCCGTTGAAAGATAGAACATGTCCTATATTTGGCCGCAAATCACGGTCCGTGGCTCCATTCAAGTCAATGGGTCCGCAAAAAAAACGGAACACATACGGAAATGCATCCGTATGTCTTCCGTTTCCGTTCCGTTTTTTCTGAACTATCTATTGAAAATGTTATGCCCAGCCAAATTTTTTCTATGTAATTACTGTATACGCCATACGGAAAAACGGAACAACGGAACGGAAACGGAACCACAACGGAAGCAAAAAAACGGAACAACGGATCCGTGAAAAACGGACCGCAAAACACTGAAATGGACATACTGTAGTGTGAAAGAGGCCTAATGCTGATAATGGTGTTAGTGTTCTATAACTGTCAGTATAGGTGAAAGACTCCCTTTAAAGTGTGCCGGAAATCAGGGCTTGAGGGGGAAATATCTTTAGTAAAAAGTCAAAATCAATAAATAAAGTATATTAGAAAACAAAAATGTAGGGTATTTGGGACATAATTATTATTTTTTTAAACTTGAATAAAGGTTTAGTTACTCTTTAACTGTTTAGCTGTATGAATTGTACTTTACTTTCACTTTGTGCCGGTCATCTAATAAACCTTATCTCTAATTTACTATGCTGCCATAAACACTTATTTAAGCCACATTCTTATCAGTAAGATAAGAACTGAGCTATAATAAGTGTTTATAAGGTCAGAGATAAGAGAAAATGTAGATCCTGCTACTAGAGGAACGCACGGCTGTACAGAAAAATAGGGTTCTATATTTGTAATAAAGGCCAATTTAGGAAAATATTTTTAGCATCAAATGAATACAATGCAATAATAAAAAAGAAATTGGCCCCCAAAGGTGTACATCGCCTTTAAACCCTAGGCAACCCATTTAAGGCCAAAATTGTGCACTGCGATGAAGTGTTCAATACTACAGTATATACTACTGAGAATTTGTGATGAGCTGTACCCACAACTACTTGGGGCGTAACCACTTTCAATTACACTTCACCCTTATTAACAAAATGTTTCATCAATCTTCCTTTGGTAAGGAGAAGAAATAAGCAAATTCATCATATAGACCCTAGTCCAGCGGGTGAGGGGTGCAGGTGCCCATTCTTCATTCAGATCAGGTCATAAAAACTAAAATGTGTTCTTTTCTAGTTAACTGGATCTGTTCTAGAAGATGCATGGAAAGAGAAGGGCACTTATCACATGGATGACGTGATCCAGAGAATGAAGAACGTGGTTCTGGATTCAGACCGTAGCAGGTTGATAATGACACCTACTTTATTAGTTTGTCTCAAGCTTCAAAGGGTTGGCCACTTTGCAATCTTTTTAGCTTACTCACTGTTTTACAGTCACTTCTCCTGTTTTGTTCATTAACTTGTTTCAATATTCCATTTGTTCATCTTTTCTGGGGTTTACTGCACAAAGGTGGCTGGACAGTGGTTGGAAGCCTCTGCAATATAAAATACCCACAGCATAAGGCCTCATGCACATGGCCGTTGCCTGGCTGTGCTTATATTGCGGCCCGAAAACAGCAGGTCCACAATATACGGGCCCGGTCGTTTGTCAGCCAAAGTGAATGGGTCCGCAATCTGGAAGGTGCGGTGCGGCACTGGAGGACTTCTGTAGGGTTTCTCTCCGTGCCTCCGCAAAAAAAAAAAATAGAACATGTTCTATTTTTATTTCTTTTATTTTCTTCCCCAGTTCTGACGGATCACGGACCCATTCAAGTTGAATGGGTCTTGATCCATCTGCGGCAGCCACACGGATGGTGTCTGTACATTGGGGATGGCAAATTGCTGTCACCAATGCACACAACGGCCGTGTGCATGAGGCCTAAATCTAAAATACTAATTTATTAAAAAGATCAAATCACCATCTGAGTTGATCATTCAAATAAAAACCACAATAAAACATTAAAAACCTAAAATTCCCCTTCTAACTAGTATGGCCCTGGTCTGGTAAACAGATCAATTAATATATATATTGGGGACCTCGTGTGCGCACTAAACTTCAATTCACACCGGATGCATTTATATAAAGTCACTGGTGAGTTTCTACTGTTGTATAGATCAGGTGTCTTATTGATTACTTGAAACAGTAGCATATTGCACAGACTGGGTCTCTCGGCATCTCCTGCACTCCTCAGTGACAGCAGCACAACAGTGGCGCTGTCCATAGTGGGCACGCACACTACACTTGCCAGTAGTGCACACCGGATGGTACACTGGAGGTAGAGAATTGCTTCTTCTGTGCATATGCAGAATGCTTGATGTAGGGTCTGCAGAGTAGAAGACTGGACAGGACTGCTAAATTCCAGTGATGGCGTAAATGGGGAACGCAGGACCCCAAACTGTGCACAGCCACTATTTACAAGCGGAGCAGCAAACACCAGAAAAGATGAACAAACGGAATATGGAAGCAAGTTAACAAACAGAACAGAAGAGGTGAGTAACCTTAAAAGATTGCAAAGTGGCAAACCCCTTTGTTCAGACAGATTTTGGGCATGGATTCAGTGCCGAAAACCAGGCTGGATCTGTGCTTAAACCGCCTCCCATTGTGGAAGGCCGCTCCACAATTTGTGCCTCTGAGGATTCCAGAGAACACATTAAGAATGGACCCCTTGCAAAGTCACAGCGGGATCCTTCAATGGAGCTAAACCTGGAGTGGGTCTGTATGAAAACCCACGTAGGAAACTGCAGCACAGTGGTTTCTGCGGCGGAAGTCGTAGCAGACAAAATCCTCTGTCTGCACGTTCGCTTAGGGACAGAGGAAACCCTTTTTTTTTTAAATGGGGTGTATTGTATCTAAATTGCACGTGTCTTGTTTCAGAGACGTAAGACAGATGCTGCTGAAAGTAGTAGAACTTCGATCCAGTAATTGGGGGAGGGTTCATTCTACTTGGACTTTCAAGGAAGCCACCCCTGAAAATGACCCCAATTACTTCATGGTAAGTTTGCACCTACAAGTCGTGTCTCTTCTAGGCCAATAACAAAACCGGTGCGTTGCAGATGGTGAAATCTGGAGTGGAAATCCAGAGCATGAATTGACTGGGTGCATGACATTGGTAGAAGACACTTCTTTATATATTTCTCAGTTTTGATTGTAACATGAGAGAATCGGAAGGAAGGCAGCTGATTAAAGGGTTTTTTCTGTTTGCATCAATATCCTTTAAAATACTTATGAAGGTCGCTGTCATTTTGTAATGTATTTATTTTACCTTTATTGCTCCTATCTTACGTTCTGGGCTGTGGTCACATGACTATGTCCATGTCGCTCTTATTTCCTGTCCATGGATAGGGCAGAGAGAGGGGTGTGCCTGTAACTAGCTGGGTGGGAGGAGCTATAAACTAGCTGGGCGGTGCTGGATCTGCGGCTGACAAAGGAGAAGTGCTTCATGGGTTTGGTTGGATACAGGAAGTGATACCTACAGGATGGAGACAAACCGGAGGGATTGGTTAACATGGTGAGAACAGGTCAGGAGAGTCCAAAGTGAAAAAGCATGGGAAATGTGTACATGACGTAAGCAGCTACATGAGCGTATCTCTTAACTACCACAGTAATCCTGGAGCACCCCTCTAAGGGGGGAATTGCTGCAATTTTTTGTGTATTTACAGATGCCGTAAAGTTCACTTTTTCAATGGCTTTTGTTGTGTTAACTGTCAATTTTAAAACTTGCTGCATCTGTATCTTTTATTTTTTGTGTTCTTTCATCTTGAAATTGAGTATCATAATAATGTTCAATGGTGGATATCGTCACAATTTTTGTGTATCATTTTTCTTTCTTTCTTTCCTGCTTCTTTTCCAGAATGAGCCCACCTTTTACACCTCTGAGGGTATTCCCTTCACTGCTGCAGACCCAGGTACCTTATGAGACACTCAGGATGGTATGTGTTCTTGCCTGTAAATACTGAGTCTTACATGTGGCGCTTACTGTCTTCAGAGTATCAAGAAAAGTACCAGGAGATGCTGGACAGAGAAGACTTTTTCTGTGAAGACACTGGGACAGACTTGTCCGCTTCTGGAGATGCGTAGGTTTTCTTTTACCATTTCTTTATTCATTGACCACCATATCTACCTCTCATCAGTGGATGAATTTCAACAATATCAGGGCTCCTGCACACGACCGTATGTATTTTGCAGTTAGAAAAAAACAGATACGCAAAGAAATACAGATGACGTCCGTGTGCATTCCATATTTTGCGGAACGGAACAGCTGGCCCCTAATAGAACAGTCCTATCCTTGTCCGTAATGCGGACAATAATAGGACATGTTCTATTTTCTTGCGGAACGGAAACAATGCACACGGAGTAACTGCCGTTTTTATTTGCGGACCTATTTAAATGAATCGTTCCGTATACGGAAAGAAAATACATTTGTGTATCTCTTATGCAGCTGTGTAGCCATTCATTTCTATGTGTGTGTGTGTATATATATATATATATATATATATATATATATATATATACATACATACATACATACATACATACATACATACATACATACATACATACATACATACATAAATAAAAAATGTATACTATATTCATCTACAGACTACACATGGTTATACCGTTAAATAGAAATTATGCCAAAGCCTACCAGCCCAGTGTATTTTGAAAAGACTCTTTTGGCATACACTGGTTGCATGGGGCACAAAGGATAAACTTGCCTATATGACTGGAGCCTTAGATTTGATTGGGTTGTGTGCTACGAGTCATGGTTGTGGAAGGTTATTTGGGCTTTCACTACCTGCCATCATAGAGCTGTATGACACAGTTCATAACCCAACTTGTGTTTCCTTACTGTGGTCTGTTCCCATAGGCAACCACAAGCAAGAACAAGAGCCATTAAAGGGCATCTGTCAGCAGATTTGTACCTATGACACTGGCTGACCTGTTACAAGTGCAGTTGGCAACTGTAGGCATCTATGTGAGTCCCATCTTCATATGTGTCCGCATTGCTGAGAAAAAGTTTAATATATGCAAATGAGCCTCGGAATAATGGGTGCGTTCCCATTACTCCTAGAGGCTTAGCTCTCTCTGCAGCAGCTGCACTCTCTGCACTTTGATTGACAGGGCGAGGCATGATGAGGTTTACACTGCCCGGTCCTGTCAATCAAAGTGCAGAGGGTGCAGCAGTTGCAGAGAGAGCAGAGGCTCTAGGTGTAACGGAAACACCCCTGTTACTCCTAGAGGATCATTTGCGTATATTAAAACATCATTCTCAGTAATGCGGGCACATATAAACATGGGACCAACACAGATGCCTTCAGCTGCCAAGCGCACATGTAACAGTTTGATAGGTATTAATCTGCTGACAGATACCTTTTAATCTGAGACCTGTAGAGGACTCCATGAAATTGTCTTCTGCTGTAGTAAGAGAGTTTGTCCATAAGGTGGCAGCAGAGTTTCATTAACGCTTTGTTTCTCTGTGTAGGTTCCTCGATGATTTTGGCGATGATGAAATGGACCCTGAGATGCAAGAAGCTTATGAAAAGTTCTGCTTGGAGTCAGAACACAAGCGAACTAAGTGAATACATGGACATGGTTCAGTACGCTGTTTAGCACACGGGGCAGACGTATCATTCTTGCACCAATATTATTACGTTCAAGATTATCTCAGATCTAGAAATTTATGCAAACTCTTTTGTTTAAGTGAATGCCAAAAAATGTGTACGCGGATACCCAGTAAGTTATATCGACATTTGTGTAAATATTCTAGTTTCATTTCTGTTCAGTTAAAGGAACAGTGGTTTTTTTGTTTTCTTTTTGGCTGCATTAAAAAAGAAAAAGGAAAAAATATCCAATCTAACGGCACATTGTTGTGATAAAACCGTTCCTAACTCGGTAGGCCCATCCTTTAACCTGAAGGATGTAGTAGGTCGTCTGGCCAGGTAATGTGCATGGCTTTTTTGTGGGTTAGAGCCTATTAAAACAAATCCCAGTATTCCTCAATGAACCCCCAGCTCAGCCTGACTAATTTATTTCTTGAAGGTTTTCAGCGATGTTTTTCTGTACTTGACATAGAAACTTGACAAATAAAAAGCAATTTATTTTACCATAATTACTCTGTACGTTAAGGATGTTCATCCACTTGTGCTCTGTGTTCACCGTAGGGGGGGAAATCTGATAGCCAAGAGATGGTAGAAAGGGTTGGGGCGATGTAAGTAGTCTATTAAAGGGAAATTTTAATCTTCTTTTTTTTTTCTATGTCGTATAGAGCCGCACCACTACTGAAATATACAATTCCAGGCAGGCACAAATCCACATGCAGCTTTTCTTGCAGTTGGAACGTGTAAGGGGTCGTGCTCCTTTTGAGAACCTTGTGTTGGTACTTCATGGTACAATCACAGAAACTTTTGGAACAGGATTTTATATTTTTTTTTTTATCCTTTTCAGTGTAATATCTGGTTGTTGCGGCTCCAAAAATGCAGAAAGACGAAAATACTGATGATTGGTTTGTTAGCGTTTGGAGTCAGAAATAAGCCTGTCGGTAGCTGTCCCAGGAGAATGCCATTTCTAGGTTTATAGCAAGCCACATGCTCTTAGCATTCATTACCTTTAAAAACCCTTTGCCATAGACCCTGTTAAGTATTTCTGAGTTAGTTGATGGGTGTCCTCTCTGGAGGATCCTCATACTTTACCCACAGGGTGAACACCTCTCACTCTGGAGGTCCTGTCCTGCTTTACATAGATAATCCACTGGTATGAATGGACAGTGGTGTAATGCTTCATTCCTACCATGGGGAGGGAAACGAAACACTTCCAGGTTACCCCACAGATTACAGCTGATCCTCGGGATGCCAAAAACAGGACACTTTGTGATCAAATTGCTGTCAGGGGACCTGTTTAACAAGTAAGGATTGTCCAAGGCAGAGAACCCCATTAATGTTCACTTATGGGTAGGAGCTAATTTATTAATGGGTTAACGCTACTCTTATGGCATAGAAAAGCGACAAATTGTGGCGCTTGCCATACTTGCGCCTTCTTTTGCAACTTGGCAAATGGCAAAAAAAAAAGTTGGTGGGGTTTAGTGAGACCGGGCAGGGTCTCCGCAGACTGACAGGTTTACTATTCGTTACGCCAGAGAATTCTGCAGATTATCGTTCATATCTTGCATAGCAGATGTAGATTTGGCGCAGTCTTAGGGTCTATTCACACGTCCGTTGTTTCTTTCCTGATCTGTTCCGTTTTTTGCGGAACAGATCTGGACCAATTCATTTTCAATGGGTCCTGAAAAAAATCGGACAGCACAATGTCTGATTTTTTTTCAGGACCCATTGAAAATGAATGGGTACAGATCTGGTCCAGATCTGTTCCGCAAAAAACGGAACAGATCAGGAAAGAAACAACGGACGTGTGAATGGACCCTTAATTAGATCCACCCCCAACCTAAAATCTATGCACAGAGGATAAGGTGGTTCTCAGGGAGGAAGCTATATTCATGAGGATACAGCCAACCTCTATTAGGTACCAGTGACATCACTGCTCCATAGTTCCTGCTGAAATCTGTCATATGTACTAGTAAAGACTGCTTTTAAAGGGGTATTACAGTTTCAGCAAATTCTTCTTATTTTAAAGGGGTTTTCCAAGGTTTTAAAAACTGATGACCTATCCTCTGGATTGGTCATCAGTATCAGATCGGTCGGGGTCTGACACCCGGGACCCCTGCGGATTGGCTGTTCGAGAGCAGTAGCGCCACGGCCTTCTCTCGGCTTTTCCTAGGCCATGTGATGTGGCGTTCATCAGTCACACGGCTTGGGCGCAGCTCAGCCCCACCATTGAGTGCAATACCAAGTACGGCCGCAATACAGTGTACAGCGCTGTGCTTGGTAAGCTGCAAAAAGGCTGCGGCGCTCACAGGAGCATTGGTGCCTTCTCAAACAGCTGATTGGCGGGGGTCCCGGGTGTCAGACCCCACCGTTCAGATACTGATGACCTATCCTGAGGATTAACAGTATTAAAGTCTTGGAAAACCCTTTTAATTCTTCACGGCTTTCAAGATCTCTACTTGCTGTCATTCAGTAGGAATTTTCATTGATTACTTTCAGTAGTCCTGGGCATGTGATGGACACACAGATGCAAGGTTTCACTGTGCACTTGTGTCCATCCCATAACCAGGACAGATTTTATCCCCTAAAGGTAAATTATTAAGGCTCTTACGGAATGACAGCAAGCAGGGATCTTGACAACCATAAGGAATTGTTATAGGGGGAAAAATAATATGACCCTTCAGTATGAAAAGTGAAACTCAGTTACTGCAGAATCTTCATTGTGCCATTAGATATGTCCGTCCTTTTCAGGCCCGTGTACGAACCTTTCCATATTTTAGCTTGTACAATTAGCGTCTGTCACCAGGTACATCACCGGCTCCGGTTAGCTGGTGAGTGCCGGCGTATTTGCACTGATTGACACATGCACAATGGTGCAACATAATGGGGCTGATTTATCAAAGCTTTTAGGGCGTAAAAAGAAATTGTAAATTATGGTGCACGCCATAGTGGTGAGAAAATGGGGCTGAGGTGGAAGGGGCGACCTGCCAGATTTTCTATAATTTATGCCAGAAATGGTGTAACTTCTAGCTGAAATCAATACCGGCTCGTAGCGTCTAGGAAACTGGCTGAGGAATCTGCCCTATTGTTTTCAGCCGGCTACAGTTTGAGACTGTAATGGCTTCCAAACGTCACACATTCGAGCTACAGAAGATATCGTGTAGCCATTGCCTTAAAGAGGGTGCATTAAGTTTTTCAAAAAACAGCGCCACTTTTGACCATGGGTGGAGTCTGGTACTGCAGCTCCCATCTGTTCAGGGCTGTGCTCCAGTGCCTGATACATCCCTTTGGACAAGAGTGCGGCTGTCCCAGGTCAAAAAGGCAGAGCCTATTGGATAGGGACAAAACTTTGTATTAACTGAAGTGGTGCCAACATCACAGATGTCATTGCTTGAATATGTGTCTGAAAAGTCACAAGAGGCAGGCGGATCTACCAGATCGGGGGCAGGATCTTGTACTCCTTCCAGATAGTATTACAGGCTCTGAGTCTGACAGATAAATGTGATCATTTTTTTAAATGTTTTTCAATTGCATCTCAAGCCATGAACCTTAATTTCTCTTAGGCAGAGACTGTCTACCCCGTGTACTTAGTGCCGGCCTGGATTGTATAGAGCACTTCACTTGTCTTGTACATTCATTGCTGTGTCTTATTTATCTTTCTTTTTCGGGTTTTTTCCTTGTACAAATATAGTAAATAAAAGATTTTACATGACCCTGTCTGGCTGTAATGTGCACTTTAGTTGGAAAAAAAAAATATATATATATGGTCACAATCTTTCCTTTAAAGGGTTACATAAAGGTAATTGGGTACATTCACACATCTGTATGTATTTTGCAGTTCGCAAAACACGGATCCGCAAAAAATACGGGTGACATCCGTGTTGCATCTGTTTTTGTTTATTTTATTTTTTGCGGACCCATTGTAACCATGCCTGTTCTTGTCCACAAAACGGACAAGAACAGGACGTACGGATGCGAACAGCTTTTAATATTGTCCGCTTTTAATATTGATGACCTATCCTCAAGATATGTTATTAATATCAGATCGGCGGGGGTCCGACACCTGGTACCCCTGCTGATCAGCTGTATGAGAGACGGTGTGCACGTGCCGTCTATCTTCTTTCTTCCTGCTGTCTATGGCAAAGCAGTGGAACAACACAACATATAATGCAACAGCTCTCTGCGAACCAAATGAAGTGCAAAAACATGGCAGAGCAGGAAGAGAGATCGTGGGGGTGCTGGACGTCGGACCCCTTCTAATCTGATACTGATGACCTATCCTCATAGTAAAAGCCCGGACAACCCCTTTAAGTTCACCTGTAAAGTTTAGAGAGCATTTTAGGTTCATCCTGAAATTTCCCCCACAAGCCAAATATCCATAACTTTTTGTGAGTACTTTAGAGCTCAGTTCATATCTTACTGATAAGAATGTGGCTTAGGGCTTGTTCACACGACTGCGGTCCGCAATTCACGGGCACCGACTGTGGCCCAGCCGCATGGGGATCGCGGACCCATTCACTTGAATGGGTCAGCGATCCGTCTGTTCCGCAAAAAGATAGCGCATGTTCTATCTTTTTGTGGTGCAGAGGAACGGAACCCCAGGAAGCACTCTGTAGTGTTCCGTTACGTGCTTCAGTTCCGCATCTCCGGATTTGCAGACCCATTGAAGTAAATGGGTCCTCATCCGTGATGCGGAATGCACACGGAACGGTGCCCGTGTATTGCGGATCCACAAATGCGGGCCGCAATTCAGCAGTGGGCAGCACACGTGTGAACGAGCCCTTAAATAAGTGTTTATGACCTTTTAGTAATTTAGAGATGAGGGTTATTAGTAGGGATGAGCAAATAGACTTCTGATGAAACATCCGAAGTCGATTCACATAAAACTTTGTTTCAATACCGTACAGAGCGAGCGTTCCGTACAGTATTAGAATGTATTGGCTCTGATGAGCCGAAGTTATTACTATGCAAAGTCTCGCGGGACTTCGGGTAATAACTTCATAAATTGATTTCTACTGTAAAAAAAAACATTTTCCGAACTCGGGTTTGGTTTGAAGGCACCACTTGGAACCAAACCCGAGTTCGGGAAATGTTTTTTTTACAGTAGAAAACACTGAAAATAACTAGCGCAAGTGTAAAGCGTCATTCACACGTCAGAGCTCCACGGACAGCACACGTCCCCATTTATTTTAATGTGTGTATTCAGACATCAGTGTTTTGGCACAGTCCGTGGGTCCGTGTTTTTACCACGGATGCATGCTCTATTTTGTCTGTGTTCACGGATCCATCACGTCCATTATAGTCTATGGGTCCGTGAAAACCACGGATGCCATCCGTGTTTCACGGATCATTAAAAAGAGATTCTTTGAAAATAATTTTTCAGCTATTCACTGTCAGTGGAACACGGACAGCAAAAAACAGACACGTGGATCCTTCACGGATGCATCACTGACCACCTGTTCACGGATTTGAGCACAGACGTGGACGTGTGAATGAGGCTTTATAGTCTGAGTCCGTGAAAGCCACAGATGCTATCCGTGTTGCATGGATCATTTGGAAGAGATGCTTTGAAAACTATTTTTCAGCTGTGCAGGGTCGGTGAAACACGGAACACACACACGGATCCATCACGGACATCTTGAAAGAGGCATCACTGACCACCTTCTCAGGGATTTGAGCACAGACATGGATGTGTGAATGAGGATTAAAGTCTGTATGATTCTAATAGCTTCGAATGTTAATTCTATACTAGCAGTCAATGGACTGAAGCGTCACAAATACTACAAATGATATTCATGATTTATAGGACACGCTGGGATTAGTAGTTCCGCCGCGCCTCAGTACACGCTGGAGAAGAGAAACGCATGCGCAGTAAAGGATGGTCTGTGGTCAGGTGACTTGTCAAGCTATCATCCAAATAAAACATTGACAGACCTGCCGAAGCGTCTTCCCCAACTACTATGGCGACGACGTTCTTAGCCAATCAGCGACCTGAAAGCTTGCCTTGGTTACACCGTGACCAATCAGCGAGTTGATGGGCGGTGCTCGGTGTGGCCGGGCCGTTTGAACCGTGTAGTGTCGGTTAGGTGCGCCGGTGACGCAGGATGTCGGCTCCGCGCGCGCTGCTGCTGTACACGGATGACTCGGTGGAGGTCCAGTACCGGGATGGGGCCAGGCTGCTTGTTTCTCCGTGCGGGACCGAGTTCATGTATGAGCGGCCCCAGGCTGCAGCTCACCAGGTGCAGAGGCCGCAGAGGGGACGTCATAGGACGGAGTTCGTAACCAGCAGCTGCAAGGTGAGAGGCGCCTACAGATAGCTGTACGGAATGGCTTCCGGGTGACGGGTACACCGTGTGCCCACGGGTGTAAAAGAGGGGACCTACTAAAAGGAAGGACAGAGTGGATTTGGAATGCCCATAGAGAATAATGGAAATGTAATATTTGAATTAGAGACAAAACCATTTGACATATCTAATAATTATTTAGCAGGCTTACTCTCCAAATTCAGTGGGATTATTTAATGTTCAGATTAAGGGTCCATTCACACGTCCTGTTTTTTTTCATCCTGAAAAACGGTCCGTTTTTTGCGGATCCGTTGTTCCTGAAAATGTTTCCGTATGTCATCCGCAAAAAACGGAAACATGTATAAAGTTCAATAATCAAATAAAGTTGTTTGGATTTCTTTGAAAAAAAATTGAAAAAAAAAATAAAAATTTGTTATGTGTTTCCAGGAACGGAATCCGCAAAAAACGGATGACATACGGAATGACATCCGAATGTCATCCGTTTTTTGCGGATCCATTGACTTTGTATTGTACCAGGATCCGATTTTTCAGGACAAGAATAGGACATGTTTTATATTTAAACGGACATGCGGAACGGAACAACGGAAACGGACAGCACACATTGTGCTGTCCGATTTTTTTCCAGGACCCATTGAAAATGAATGGGTCCAGATCTGGTCCTGATCTGTTCCTGAAAAAACGGAACAGATCAGGAAAGAAAAAACGGACGTGTGAATGGACCCTAAGTGTTTTCTGCAGAATGACGAGGGTGAATGCAGATTTTAAAATCCGCAGGTCCAAATCCGTGTGGAAAAAATCAGCATCGCGTGCACTGAGAATAAAATGTACATGACCTACGGTGCGGATTTTCCGCGCACAATCCTGATCGTGTGCATAGACTATAATGGGATATAAACTCTGAGCTCATTTGCAGGTAAATCTGTGTTATGTAGGACATTAACATGATAATCCCACTTAATCTCAATATTTTAAATAATCCCACTGAACTTGAAGAGTAAGGGTACATGCACACGTTCAGGATTCATGTGCGGAGCACCCGCACTGAAATCCGCAGGTGTTCGCAGGCAAATCTGTGCGGTCAATCCGCATCAATTGGTGCAGATTTGCATGCGGATTCGGTGCATGCGGATTTTACTAAGTGAATGAAGAAAATCCGGTCAGGAAAAATAAAATTAAATTTACATGCTGCAGATTTTAAAATCCGCAGGTCAAAATCCGTGTGGAAAAAATCAGCATCGTGTGCACTGAGAATTTCAAATTCTCATAGAATAAAATGTACATGACCTACGGTACGGATTTTCCGCGCGCAATCCTGATCGTGTGCATTTAGCCTAAACCTGCTACAGATTTTAGGGATGTCCTGATACCATTTTTTTTAGACCGAGTACCGATACTTTTATTTAAGTACTCACCGATACCAATTACCGATACCAATTATAACAATTAAATAAATAACACATTTATTTGGTGACTACTAACCAACCAAAGGTCCAAAAAACATCCCCCAGCCTCCTCTCAGCACCCCCAGCCTCCTCTCAGCACCCCCAGCCTCTCATCAGCCCCCTCTGGTAACTCAACCCACCCACCCCCTAGTATTAGTGGCCACAGGGTCCCCCTCCTCCCCCCCCCATCATTGGTGGCAGTGGACAGTGCGCCCCCCTCCCCCCCCCCCCCAGTATTAATCATTGGTTGCAGTGGCCACAGGGTCCCCCTCCTCCTCCCCCCCATCATTGGTGGCAGTGGGCAGCTCCGATCGGTTACCATGGCAGCCAGGACGCCACAGAGGTCCTAGCTGCCATGGTATGTCAGTGAGCAGCATTATACTCACGTGCGCGGTGGCCGCCCGGCGCTCCTTCTTCTGTCTGTGCGGCGCATTGCTAATGCTTATAGCTCACGTGCGCCGTGGCCGCCCGGCGCTCCTTCTTCTGTCTGTGCGGCGCATTGCTAATGCTTATAGCATTAGCAATGCGCCGCACAGACCTATGAGAAGAAGCAGCGCCCGGTGGCCACGGCGCACGTGAGTATAATGCTGCTCACTAACATACAATGATTAATAGTATTGTGGAGGGGGGCGCACTGCCACCAATGCAGAGACTGAAGAACATTACCGGCACCCGACCTCTGAGAGGACGCTGCGATCCGCGCAATTAACCCCTCAGGTGCCACACCTGAGGGGTTAATTGCACGGATCGCAGCGTCCTCTCAGAGGTCGGGTGCCGGTAATGCGAGTCACAGAATTCCTTCCCCTACGCCGAACTGCTGAGAGCGCCACCGCAAGCACCCAGCAGGTATCAGCAGTGGTATCGGGGACATTTGCACGAGTACAAGTACTCTGCAAATGTCCAGTATCGGTACCGATACTGGTATCGGTATCGGGACATCCCTAACAGATTTATTTGATATGTTGAATGGTTCAGGCACCAAGTCACGTTTTACTTCCCATTATAGCCTATGGGCATTCCATCACCTTTGCATTCTATAGAAAACGGTTATAATCCAAGGTAATTTTCATTTTACAATGTGCTGCTCTACCCAGGGAACACTTGCGGTAAAGGTCAATGTCCTACATAACACAGATTTACCTGCAATTGAGCTCAGAGTTTACTTCCCATTATAGTCTATGGGCACTCCTTTGTGTCATTCACCCTCGTCATTCTGCAGAAAACAGTGATAATTCCACGTAATCTGAACATTAAATAATCCCACTGAATTTGGAGAGTAAGCCTGGTAAATAATTATTAGATATGTTATATGGTTTTGTATCTAATTCAAATATTACATTTACATTATTCTCTATGGGCATTCCACTCTGTCATTCCTTTCAGTAGGTCCCTAAAAGAGGGTCATGGAGGGGAGTATAAAGGGGTGTAATGGAGGGGAGTATACAGGGGTGTAATGGAGGGGAGTATACAGGGGTGTAATGGAGGGGAGTATACAGGGGTGTAATGGAGGGGAGTATACAGGGGTGTAATGGAGGGGAGTATACAGGGGTGTAATATGGAGGGGAGTATACAGGGGTGTAATATGGGGGGGGAGTATACAGGGGTGTAATATGGGGAGGATTATACAGGGGTGTAATGGAGGGGAGTATACAGGGGTGTAATAGAGGGTAGTATACAGGGGTGTAATGGAGGGGAGTATACAGGGGTGTAATAGAGGGTAGTATACAGGGGTGTAATGGAGGGGAGTATACAGGGGTGTAATGGAGGGGAGTATACAGGGGTGTAATAGAGGGTAGTATACAGGGGTGTAATGGAGGGGAGTATACAGGGGTGTAATATGGAGGGGAGTATACAGGGGTGTAATATGGGGGGGAGTATACAGGGGTGTAATATGGGGGGGGAGTATACAGGGGTGTAATATGGGGAGGATTATACAGGGGTGTAATATGGGGGGGGATTATACAGGGGTGTAATATGGGGGGGGATTATACAGGGGTGTAATATGGGGGGGGATTATACAGGGGTGTAATATGGGGGGGGATTATACAGGGGTGTAATATGGGGGGGGATTATACAGGGGTGTAATATGGGGGGGGATTATACAGGGGTGTAATATGGGGGGGGATTATACAGGGGTGTAATATGGGGGGGGATTATACAGGGGTGTAATATGGGGGGGATTATACAGGGGTGTAATATGGGGGGGATTATACAGGGGTGTAATATGGGGGGGGAGTATACAGGGGTGTAATATGGGGGGAGTATACAGGGGTGTAATATGGGGGGAGTATACAGGGGTGTCATGGGGGGGGGGGGATATACAGGGGTGTAATGGGAGCACACATTGTCAGGAGGACCTCAGTGACCGATCTGTTTCCAATGGATCCAAATGCCAGTAGACCCTTAACTTCAATGTGGTCTCAGTAATTTCAGTAGGATGCACTATGCTTATGTCACACATACTGGAAAGCCTAGACACAAGTGTGAACAGAGCTTAAGGTTCTGGGAAACCTAGCTGGGAAGGCAACCAGACTTGTCACCCCCGTCCACTATACAGTCCCTAAGGTCCTTTCACAGATGACGTATATCCATGGGTTAGGTGTGTGTGTTAAATGTGTGATATGTAGGGGTCCAACCTCTAGGATCCTCACAAGAATGAGGGTCCTCAAGTCTTCTATGTGAATGAAACATACATGACCACAGCTCCATTCACTTCTATAAGACTGGCGGACATAAGAGCTGTGACTCGGAGGTCTTGTTGAAGTGGGTAGAGGGATGGTCACACGTGTGCATCCTCTTTCTCGTGATTGTAGTGGTCCCAGCAGTTGGACCCTCAGCTTTTTCTACACTTAGCACCTATCCTGTGGATAGATGATTAAAATTTGATGAGAAAACCCCATTAAGGGAGCATTCACACGAACGTGTTTTTCTTCCGCTTCCATTCCGCAATTTTGACGGACAATGCACGGACCAATTCATTTCTATGGGTCCGTGAAAATTGCGGTATGCCTTTTTATTCTCATCCGTGTGCTGTCCGTTCCGTGTGTCCGTTCCGTGTGTTTTAGAACATGTCCTATACTTGGCCGCAAATCGCGGTCCGTGGCCCCATAGAAAGTCATTGGGTCCGTGAAAAACGGATAGCACACGGAAATGCATCCACGTGTCATCCGTTTTTAACGGACCCTTGGACTGAAAACATTCTAGGAAACCCCATTTCATTACCCATCCGTTTTTTTTGCGGACCGTGAATAACGGATGACACACGGAAGCACCACGTCCGTATTATACGGACTTGCGGAACGGAAAAGGAAAGATAACTGAAGACATACGGAACACACGGATCCGTGATTTACGGACCGCAAAACCAACACGGTCGTGTGAATGCTCCCTAACACAGAATTTCCTTAACCAGACAGCCGGTCCGCTGCTCTCCTCCCAGCAGTGTCCTTACACTGTGTTGGAGCTACGGCCAATCTCCAGAAATCCACTACCCGTAACCTGGGCTGGGATAAGGGGAGGTGGAGAAGGCAACCATTGGGCCGAGGGGGTATATTCATTTAAAAGCAGATGAATCTTGCTCTACTCTGGTGCTGAAGACCCTTCAGTCTCAGAATCAGTGGAGTCCCAGATGTTGGACCTCCATCAAGTCATGGCAGAGCTTAGCAATGCATCATCACTATACAAGATAGGAAACCCCATTTAAAGGGGTCATGCCAAGTTATTAACGTATCTGTTTCTGCCAGATAGGGGATGAGGATCTGACTGATGGGACCCCCACAATCCCATCCCCCAGTATTAATGGAGCGTCTGTTGAGCATGCTTGGTCACTCTCCATTCATTCACTATGGGGCTGCACTATACTTGGCTATCTCTAGCAACCCCCTAGAGAATGAATGGGATGGCATCTTGCATGCAGGACCTGCCACTCCATTCATGGTGGGTTAACAGGACCCTGCTGATCAGGAACTTGTGCTACCACTATGTTCACTCTTTCACGGTGTCTCATGACAGGTGAGCACACTTACAGGCTGTGCCAGCTCTGACTACATTGACAATTTAGTTTTGTCATGCAGTTTTTGTGTAGTAGTTTTTTAAGTATTTTTGTATTTTCTGCCTTCTCTGTAGGAACAAGTTCTTCAGGCGCTAAGTTTTCGCAACACCTTTTCCAGCCGACCATTCTTGCCCTGTAGCCTGATACCTTCAGAGGAGATCATGGTAGGTACTGCAGTAATAGTGCCATGACCAAGTACATCGGGGTGGTGTTACTAACCCTGTAGACATGTACACGTAGAAAGTCTCAAAATGTGCCAGATTTATCATGAGTGCGCTGGCTGGGCCCGGACTGTGGTGCCTGATTTTGCCTCGCATAATCGTGTCTTAAGTGTCTTAAAGGGGTTATCCAACCCCTATAATGGACCCCCCCCAATGCCCCGGCTCCTCTTATACATTATACTTCCCTACTCCCCTCGGCACCCGCGTCGCTCCGGATCCCTGTAATGTGGCCACTGCATCTCCCCGTCACTTGGATCAAAACAGCAGGCCACGAGTGGGACCAACCTCCCTGGCGTCATCCGCGATACTAGGGAGGCCAGTCTCCATAGCGGCCTGCTATTGGCTGTCCCTCCCCCAGTCGCCGGCTGTTTTGATCCAGGCAACGGGGTGATGCAGTGGTGGCCGTGCAGGGATCCGAAGCGACGCGGGTGTCGGGGAGCAGGTAAGTATAATCTATACGAGGGGGCCCCTTTAGGCCACTCCCCCATTCCACTAAGCCACGCCCTCTTGTCTATCCAAAATAGGTGAGTTAGACTTAAATTCTTTTTAGTGCAGTTTCTTCTTAAAGAGGTCTAAAAGATGATGGAACTTTGGGGGTCAATAACCAAATCTTTACACTAGGTTTTTGTTGTAAAAAAAAAAAAAAAGTTGTGCATTTTGTGCAAACATTTTGCTGGAGCAGAATTCATTTTCTGGCACACAGACAGAGGACAGATGCGACAAATTTATGTAAAGGCGTGCGCCTCTTAATGACTTGACTGGATCTTCCTCTACAAGGGTTTGTGTGTCTTTAATAAAAGACCTGCATATGTGTCAGAAATTCACCATCTTTTGGGGCATTTTGCAATACGGTCTAGGCACGATCAAGTACGTTTTTCCCACGTTTCACATTTGAAGCTTGCGGGGCGTGCAGGTTTTCATCAACTTATCTGCATACTTCTATCTAAGTTTTCGAATATCACGCCTCTCCATGTTCAGGACTTGACCTAGCTTAAAGGGGTTGTCTGGGATTAGAAAAAACATGATCATTTTTATCTCCAAACCGCTCCGTCCATGTTCACATGTTGACAAGTATTGCACTGTTTCTGGAAGAAGGTGGCCATGTTTTTCTAATCTCCTCCAGCCTGGACGTTTAGTGGGATGTATAGATTGAGCCTTTTATTTTGCTCTTTCTTCAGACTCTTTTGGCTGAGATCTCTGAAGTGACATGGCCCGCTCTGGAGGACGATACCGGTTGTGTGACACACATGGAGGATGGCACTGTAAAGGTTTCCTCGTTGGATGGGCATGCAGATTTATACATGAACACCCTACAGAAAGAATTCACTGTGAAGTTTTTATGCCAGCTCAGCTGCGCCCCCTGTGAGGAAGAAAATACAAACCACAACAAAGTGAACGCCGACCCCAAGACTGCCGGGATCAAGACCACAAAGAACATGAACAGGTCGAAATATTCATCCTGCGTCCTCCAAGAGGAGCCTCCGTCATGTCTGACCAAGCACGCCTCCCAGTACACCTGGTTGGTGCAGCGCTTCTCTGTGGCCGACTGTCCACCGTCCTTTCAGTATCCCATGGACTTGGCTCTTCTCTTCCACAGGAAGTTAGCCCAAGAAGGTGACACAAAACAGTTTGTGGACACTGATGAGACCAAGTCCGATTTCCCAGATAGAAGAACGGTGTCTGCGTTACCAAGAGCATTACCTCTAACCTGTCCTGCTGCACACATGCACAGGTAGGTGTCACATCCCACTCTAGGACCATGTCTGTGAAGGTTCTCGTTTATCCAGGTCATGGTATATCTGTAAAGAATAAATCAAGGCAACTGGACTTACTGTAGATTTCTTGAAAACGTTTCACTCGTTCTTCCAACGAGCTTTCTCAATTCTGAGTGACTGTACAAGAATTCTCTGGGAATAAATATGTAACTGAATCAACATCTGGTTACATATTTATTCCCAGAGAATTCTTGTACAGTCACTCAGAATTGAGAAAGCTCGTTGGAAGAACGAGTGAAACGTTTTCAAGAAATCTACAGTAAGTCCAGTTGCCTTGATTTATTCTTTACAGATACACTCTAGGACCCGTTTATCAGTGGCACCCAGACAGGAGAGGGTCCATATAGGGGCCACCCATTAGGGTCTGATTCCTTCTCCAAGATCTTTTCATGACTCCCTGGACTATTTTCTCACCCCCTTTCTTGATAACAGTGTTGTTTCTCTGTAGAGGTGGGTTTGATTGGACTCTTAGGATGGATTTATACTGTTACATAGTTGGTATGGTTGAAAACAAGACATGGGTCCATGAAGTCCAACCTATAATTTTAGTGTTGCTCCAGAGGGAGGCAAAAAACCCTTATGAGGCATATTCCTTCCCGACTCCAAATTCTGGCAATCAGAATAAATCCCTGGATCAATGACCCATCTCCAAAATTCTACCACACACAACCTACAATATTATTACATTAGAGAAAGATATACAGACCCTTCTTGAGCTTCTACAATGACTTGGCCATCACAACTTCCTCTGGCAGAGAGTTTCATAGTCTCGCTGGTCTTACAGTAAAGAAGCCAGACAGTGATAATGGTGAAGCCTTCTTTCCTGTAGACGTAGAGAATGCTCTCTTGTCATGTCCATTCATCTCTTTGTACATTGTAATTAGATCTCCTCTAAGCCATCTTTTTTTTCCCCCAGACTGAACAAACCCAAGTTTGACAACATGTCTTGGCCCTGCAATCGATTCATACATTTACGTGATTGGCGTTAAGGGGTTGTATGGAGCAGGCTTGCGCGCTGAGCTCGCTCCATACATGGCATATACCAGCTTTATAATACAGCAGGCACCCACCGGCAGTGACCAAGAATGGGGATGGTCCCAGTCATTTAATTCCTCAGATGCCGCTGTTGGGGGCTCCCTTTGATCGGAGCCTACCTGGTGACATTACAGGGCTCCAATCAACTGTTATGACAGTCTGGAGCCTTGTGAAGTAAACCAGTGAAAATCCAATAGACTGCAATAGTATTCTATTGTAGCCTAACAGCAAATCTCAGCTGTGTGAAGCGAAGCCCGAAGCTGGAGCACATTGTAACGAGGACCCATCCCCAAGCAGATGTACACATGGAGGAATCCTGTCCAAGTCGCATTCTCCGATGGGTTGCTAGAGGCCATGTTTATACTATTCCTGGTGAACCCCTTTAATTACTTTGCTTGCCCTTCTCTGCACGTGCTCTAGTTTTAGCTACGTCCTCCTTATACACAGTTAACCCAAAATTGTACACTGTTCCATGTAGGGGATATTGATGATTTGTTGCAGAAAGTTCTGTGGGTGAAAATCGGTTCAGGTGTTGTCTGTGTGCCAAGCACATGGATCTCTGCAAGCCTCACTCAGATGCATGGGACAGTCACAGAAAACCGCGGCGTATGAATATACCCTTAGGGCACAGATATTTCATGCATGATATCCTCCCACTTACCACGCTCCTCTGGCTTCAATAGAAAATCTGTATGGTAGTTCACATGCTTTCAGATTTCAAAGCAGAGTTACAAATTTTTTTTTTCTATTCTTACTGTAGATTCCGCATGGAAAGTATGGTGGTCACATTCGGATTGGCCGCCTTAACCCCTTCACGACCGGGCCATTTTCCTTTTTTTTTTTATATATATATATATATTTATTTATTTATTTTTTACATTTTGGTTTTGTACTCCCGGCCTTCCCGGTGCCATACCTTTTTATTATGTATGAGTGATTGTTTTTTTTGTGGGACAAGTTGTACTTTCTAATGGTACGGTTGCATAAAAAAATAGTATGAAGAGGAAAAAAAATATTCTAATTGGGTGGAATTATATAAAAAAAAAACAACTTTGAGTTTTTCTTGCATTTTAATACCTTAAAAAAAGTTTTGGGGAAAAAAAACTAAAACATTATTTGCATCGCCATGACCCCATAACTTTTTTATTTTTATGTCTACAGAGCTGTGTGGGGGCTCATTTTTTTTGGGGGGGGGGGGTGATCTGTAATTTTCATTTGTACCATTTTGTGGGAGGTGATGCGAGCAAAAAATGGTGAATCAACCATTTTGACTTTTTTTTCCATTTTGCCACATGGGATAAGTATTTTTTTAATACTACAGGTGTTTCTGCATGCGTCAATGCCAATAATATTTTTTTAATTGTTTATGTATTTTTCTGTTTTTGGGGAAAGGGGGGTGATTTAAAATGTGTGTGTGTGTGTGTGTGTGTATATATATATATATATATATATATATATATATATAATATATTTTTTTTTTTTTTTTAATTTAATTTTAGATTAAAAAAAAAAAATACTTTTTAATAGTTTCCTTAGGGAACTTGAACAAGCGCTGACTCAAAACCAGTCCTAGCGGCTCGATTCTATCAGACACATTCTTGTATTCAATCTGCGTGATATAAGAGGCTGATCAATACACAGCAGTCAATCCCGTGTAAGTGCCATCCATATTCCTAACCACGGTGTACCTTATTATAGGATGAGTTATTGGAAGGCCTCTTTGGAAGAAGGAGACAAGTTGGCAGTAAATTCATTGCCTTTGAAAGTGGTGATCTACGACGGCGCCCTGTACAGGTGAGACTTCACATACTTTATTCTTACAGAGTATTTGAACCCAGTGCTAGTATGATTCCATACTTGTGGTATATGGGTTTGCACATTATGGGGATTGGCTTGCCTGGACGTCCCTCTTTCAGAATGCAGCTGGACTCGGCAGACAATCAAGGGGTTTGCAACATTTAGGCCCCTTGCAGATGAGCGTGAGCGGATTAGGTCCGGATGCGTTCAGTGGAAAATGTCAGATTTCGCAAGCAAGTTCATTCAGTTTTGTCTGCGATCGTGTGCAGTGCAATGCGATTTAATGCGTTTTGCACGCGCGTGATAAAAAAAAAAAAAAATAAAAAATTAATGTTTCCAAAAAAATCTCTTAGCAACCCTCAGTGAAAAGCTCATCACATCCGCACTTGCTTGCGGATGCGATATGATTTTCACGCAGCCCTATTCACTTCTATGGGGCCAGCATTGCGTGAAAATCGCAGAATATAGAACATGCTGCGATTTTCACGCAACGCACAAGTGATGCGTGAAAACCAACGCTTATGTACACAGCCCTATTGTAATGAATGGGTCCGGATTCCGTGCAGGCGCAATGCGTTCGCATCACACATTTGCACCCGTGCCAAATACTCGCTCATGTGAAAGGGGCCTTATACTCCAGAAAACTGGCATAGGAAAATGATAAATTCCCCACATAGGATTCTTTGGGGTGGGGTGGGGTTACCACTTTTATAACACAATCACAAATAAACAACCCAAAAAAAAATCTTCATTAACATGCCGCTTATTCTAATGAAAGGCCATACATTTTAGATTTAGTAAGGGGGGTCTAACTGTTGGCAGCCCCATCTGCTGTTTAAAGGGGCGTCCCCGTCGTTGTGCACACTGCCCCGTACAGCACAGCTCTGTACGTCTAGTGACCGTGTATTACAGTTTAGTGCCGCCCGATGAAATGGGACAAAGCTGTGCCTGGTAAATAATGAAGGGGATGTGGTGCCCACCTAATTGGAATGGCCCCTTCGAGCGGCTGATTGGTGGGAGTATTTTCGATCAGATCCCTACCAGTCTAATATTAAAGTTGCATCTGTCAGCAGATTTGTCCCTATGACACTGGCTGACCTGTTACATGTGCACTTGGTAGCTGAAGGCATCTGTGTTGGTCCCATGTTCATATGTGCCCACATTACTGAGAAAACTCTCTCTGCATCTGCCCCACCCTCTTGATTGACCCGTGATTGACAGTGCCAGGCAGGCATGATGAGGTTTACACTGCCTGGTCCTGTCAATCAAAGTGCAGAGGGGCGGCAGTTGCAGAGAGAGCTGAGCCTCTAGGAGTAATGGAAATGCCCAAGTTGCTCCTAGAGTCTAATTTGCATATTTTCTCAGCAATGCGGGCACATATGAACATAGGACCAACACAGATGCCTTCAGCTGCGTCATCCACAGCTTGTCTAATTCATCTCATTTGTTTTAGATTCATTTTGGATGGAACCAATGTGGTGGAAATTCACCCAGGCGATGGTTCCATTTTTATTTCGGAGGGCGACGGTATGGGAAAATATTTCCAACACTTCTTCATACAAACAGATGCTAAACAGGTACGTATGTACTGAGGCTTTTCTAAGCACTGACCCCCAGTTACGTCCTGATGATAACAAAGCTTTGTTTGACTTAATTTAAAGGGCCATTAGCTTGACTAAAGTTCTTTGGACAGAAGATAAGAGAAATGTTGTGATCAGGGAGGGGGGAACATTGCATCTTCTCTGCAGCCTGATGTGGCTGATAACAGTTAGCAATAGATTAGCTCCAACTGCAAATTTAATACAGATAATGTTTCCTGTATATTTTGTTCCCTTTTGCCCAAATTAAAGGCAAATGGATTGCCAAAGTCATGGCTTCTCAAGTGAGATGCTTGCCATTTTATGGTGAGGAGCAACGGAGGAGGCAGTAATCTGGCTGCAGCAATCACTAGTTTAGCAGTTGTGTGGCAAGGTTTATATTTAGTGGTTCTTTCCCTTTAATTATTCCTTATCCTTTTAATGTAATGATATCCCTTGTAATATAATTGGTTAATGGAACCAGGTACCAGGCTGCATTCCTAAGGTCTAAAGTAACTGTACATGTGTACTGGACACTGGAGACCTTTAGGAAGGGGCCATGTAGCTAGAAAACTTCTAGACGTGTACCAAAGAGCTCATCTCAAATGAGGACATCATAAGAGTAAAATCTGATTACCACCACTTTGTATAATGGGTGTCAGCCGGATGCCATGTTGGGCCCTGGAGGATAGAGAGCTCACTCATTTGTACATGGCCTAGGTAACTTTACTTTTTGTCATATTTCGTATGTGTTTTATCATATTTTAGTAAATTTTTATGCACATAAGCCTTGTAAAGCCTATTTTATTCCCGGATCTCAGAATTCACGGTAAAACAGCAGTCTAATTCTGCTTATTTCACTGTTATACTGGGCTGTGAGCAGTAAAATAAGGTTGAAAAGCCCTGGTCTAAGCCATGATAGATGATCTGATTGTAGCATGATTTACATACTGATACGTTTTGATGTTTTCTTTGATTCTCCCTGCTATCATCCAGGTACCCTTAAATGTATTTTTGTAAGTCTCCCCCATTCTTTGCACATTCAATAAAGAGAACCTGTCACCTCAGTTTTGTCACCAAAAACACTCACTGGCACGTAAGCAAAAGAATGATAGTTCCTCACTATTTATTTTTTTGATCATTGTGTGATGTGTTTTACACATGTCCCCACTATATGTAAATTAGAGAGAGAGAATCAGCGCTATAATTTTAGAAAAATTGTGGTCAAATCTCTAAAGTTTTGATTAACTGAACCTGAAATTTGTGTCATTCTGTTTTGGGGAATCGAGAGGAGAGAGATACTTTTCCAGGCAATGAGGGCACCATCTGAATAAATTTAAGCCAAACGGAGTCGACTCGGATCACTCGGATTTGTCCAGTGGGCATTTTATCCTGTCTAGCGTATTCATGAGTTAGGGAATGCTCACCCGGCTAAAATCTGCCATTGATTCAGCAGCGGAAATCCACAACCAAAACTGTTTTCCCCATGCCTCCACAACGGCACCACCTGGAGGGTAACCCGCCTTCTTAGGGACCGGAAACAACTATGAAATCAGCCAATAAAAGACCTCCTCCCTCTTACCTTCTCCAGTTGTTTCCTGTCTCTGTGAAGGCAGGTTGTGGATCAGCGTTGGGGCGCAGGGCCTTTAGGTTTGTTCTCCCGGTTCATCCGGAGGGCCACTGCTGGAGGAGGGGTCGCGGAGCCGCTCTTCCCTCCTCTTGGTGTAAGTCCGGCGTGTGCAGGCTACCCCGTACTTTGTTCCGTTTTCCAAGCAGGGGAACCGTATGGTGCAGTGGTTGGGGGCGTTCCCATGGGCCAGGGAATGCTCCCGCAGTCTCGGGAGCGTCGCGGCGTGATGAAGCAGGCGTCAGCGTTGTGGCGCTGACGTCATCACACCGATCTAGGAAGTGGAAATAAGAAGGGAGAACGCCGGGGCACATGCATTTGTCCCTTCTATAGTTAACACAGCGTGCCCTCCTACTGGCAGTGTGTCCTTAGTCGGACAGCGAACCCACCCGCAAGGCCACTGAAACCTCCAGGCCCTCCAGCCCGGTAAGCCTCCTCCCTGAGGATGATTTTGATCACCTTTACCCTTCTTCCCTTCTGTGCACAGGGGGTTTGATTCCTTTCTTCCTGGGTGACGGCTGTCTATTATGGCTGTATTTTATTATTTTTTCTAATTAGCTCCCCACTTGCTTGTGTCTTCCTAGGGGACAGAGAGCATTAAAGGGGAAACATCCCAAAAGAAGAAATGTTCCTTATGTAAAAAGGGGCTTTCTGCTTCTTCCAAAAACTCTGTGCCCAAGATGTATTGAGTGGTCTCTGAAGAAACTCCTTTCCTGGTTGAGAGGTTAAAGGGGGTTGTGTCATCATGGACAATGGGGGCATATCGCTAGGATATGCCCCCATTGTCTTATAGGTGCAGGTCCCACCACTGGGACCCCCACCTATATGGAGAATGGAGCCCTGCAAGTAAAGGAGGGTGCATTTTATATGGGGCCCGCGAAAACAGACGAGCGCTGGCTCGGCTATTTCTGTCAGCCCCATAGAAATGAATGGTAGCGGGGGCCGCACATGGGCGGTATGCTCCTATTCACTTCTATGGGGAGCCGGCTTGGTGGTGGCCGGACTGGAATCCTCCAGCCACCACTTTGCAGGGTTCCGTTCTCGATATAGGTGCGGGTCCCAGCGGTGGGACACACACCTATAAGACAATGGGGGCATATCCTAGCGATATGCCCCTATTGTCCATGATGAGACAACCCCTTTAAGAGCCCTAATTAAAGAGGAAGTCTATGCGGCAGGTGAAGCTAAACTTTCTGCCGTCCCTCCTAAAGCCTCCACTTCTAAATCCTTTATTCCGGAGGAGAAGGCTTCTGATTTTGATGAAGGGGAAGTTTCTTCTGACACGGACTCTATTGTCTCAGAGAATACTTCGGGACGTCCACTTTGTTCCATTGAGGATAGTGAATCTCAGAGCAACAATAAATTTGGAGGAACCCAAAGAGCCTCACTGTCCAGGACCAAATGTTTTTCTTGTTTACAGTAATATTAAGACTGTCTTATACAAAATCAGTGGAGGGATCTGGAAGAGAGGCAGTCGGCTTCTTAGGCTACTTTCACACTTGCGTTAGGAGCGGATCCGTCTGGTGTCTGCACAGACGGATCCGCTCCTATAATGCAAACGCTTGCATCCGTTCAGAACGGATCCGTTTGCATAACTGTTTATTTCAGATCTGATTTTTCACTTCGGAAAACTCAGATCCGACAGTATATTCTAAACACAGAAGCGTTCCCATGGTGATGGGGACGCTTCATGTTAGAATATACTGAGAACTGTGTACATGACTGCCCCCTGCTGCCTGGCAGATGCTGCCAGGCAGCAGGGGGCAGACCCCCCCCTCCTGTATTTAACTTATTGGTGGCCAGTGCGGCCCCCCCTCCCTCCCCAGTATTAAATATGACCAGTGCGGCCTCCCCCTCCCTCCCTCCCCAGTATTAAATATGACCAGTGCGGCCGCCCCCTCCCTCTATATTTATTGGTGGCCGGCCAGTGCGGATTCCAAGTATTGTGACCAGTGCGGCCTCCCCTCCCCCCCCCCCCCCCCCCTAATTAAAATCACCCCACCCCTCATTGGTGGCAGCGGAGAGTACCGATCGGAGTCCCAGTTTAAATCGCTGGGGCTCCGATCGGTTACCATGGCAGCTAAGACGCTATTGCAGTCTTGGCTGCCATGGTTACTTGGCAATAAATACAAGCATTATACTTACCTGAAGAGCTGCGATGTCTGACCGGCCGGGAGCTCCTCCTACTGGTAAGTGAAAGGTCTGTGCGGCGCATTGCCTATAGCACAGACCTGTCACTTACCAGTAGGTGGAGCGCCCGGCCGGTCAGACATCGCAGCTCTTCAGGTAAGTATAATGCTTGTATTTATTGCTAAGTAACCATGGCAGCCAAGACTGCAATAGCGTCTTAGCTGCCATGGTAACCGATCGGAGCCCCAGCGATTTAAACTGGGACTCCGATCGGTACTCTCCGCTGCCACCAATGATGGGGGGGGGGGGGGGTGATTTTAATTAGGTGGGGGGGGGGAGGCCGCACTGGTCACAATACTTGGAATCTGCACTGGCCGGCCACCAATAAATATAGAGGGAGGGGGCCGCACTGGTCATATTTAATACTGGGGAGGGGGAGGCCGCACTGGTCATATTTAATACTGGGAATCCGCACTGGCCACCGATTAATATAGAGGGAGGGGGGCCGCACTGGCTACAATTAATACTGGGGAGGGAGGGGGGGCCGCACTGGCCACCAATAAGTTAATTACAGGAGGAGGGGGGGTCTGCCCCCTGCTGCCAGGCAGCAGGGGGCAGTCATGTACACAGTTCTCAGTATATTCTAACATGAAGCGTCCCCATCACCATGGGAACGCCTCTGTGTTAGAATATACTGTCTGATCTGAGGTTTACAATGTAACTCAAATCCGATGGTATATTCTAACACAGAGGCGTACCCATGGTGATGAGGACGCTTCAAGTTAAAATATACCATCGGATCGGAGAAAACTCTGATCTGATGGGGACTCCTGACTTTACATTGAAAGTCAATGGGGGACGGATCCGTTTGACATTGCACCATATTGTGTCAACGTCAAACGGATCCGTCCCCATTGACTTGCATTGTAAGTCTGGACGGATCCGTTTGGCTCCGCACGGCCAGGCGGACACGAAAACGCTGCAAGCTGCGTTCGGGTGTCCGCCTGCTGAGCGGAGCGGAGGCCAAACGGTGCCAGACTGATGCATTCTGAGCGGATCCGCATCCACTCAGAATGCATTGGGGCCGTACGGATCTGTTCGGGGGCGGCTTGTGAGAGCCTTCAAACGGAACTCACAAGCGGAGCCCCGAACGCTAGTGTGAAAGTAGCCTAAAATGTTTGAGGAAGTACCCTTTTGCTGAGGAAGATTCCAATTCTTGGGACAAAGCTCCTAAAGTCGATGCTCCGGTAGCAAGGATTTCCAAGAAATCATCTCTGCCGTTTGAGGATCTGGGGCTACTGAAGGACCCTATGGATAAAAAATTTGAGTCCCTCCTTTAAAAAGACGTGGGAGTCATCCACGGCCACGTTAAGACCTGGAATATCAGCCACCTACACGTTGTTTCAGAACCTGAGGAGATGTGTGCTTCAATACCTAGAATCAACTGAAAACCTCAGGAAGTCAAATCAGCTGTTGAATCAGTATCTCAGACTAAATCGGGGGAATGCGGCAAACTCGGTGGATTAAGTCTTGTATTTTTGTTATGACAAGAGGGGAATTTCTCCTCCTTCTCGGGTAAAGGCTCATTCCACCCAAGCATTGGCCGCGTCTTGGGCTGAAGGCGCCTCTGCTTCTCTTGAGGACATTTGTCGGGCTGCCACCTGGTCGAGTCCCTATAACTTCTTTAGACACCTATAAATTAGATGTCTTAGCCAGCAAAGACTCCTCTTTTGGCAGGAAGGTTTTGTCTGCGGTAGTCCCCCCTAATTGTTTCTCTGTTATTCCTCAGGTGGTGCCGTTGTAGAGGCGTGGGGAAAAGATAATTACTCTTACCGGTAATTGGATTTTCCTTTTATCCTCCACAGCGGCACAAGGTATTATCACCCAATTATTCTCTATAATAGATTATTTTCTGTTGATTTCATATAACTAGATCAAGTTATTTTTATCTGTTTATGTTTAAACATTATTAAAATATGGCATATACTTCTGAGTCCTAGGTTATTAACCGGAGAAGGTAAGAGGGAGGGGGCCTTTTATTGGCTGATCTCACAGTTGTTTCCTGTCCCCAAGAAGGCAGGTTACCCTCCAGGTGGTGCCATTGTGGAGGCTAAAAGAAAATCCAATTACCAGTAAGAGTAATTATCATCTTTTTCCATTGACTTTTAATGGTAAAAAAGAAACACCTTGTGCATGCAGTGTAAAATGGTAGACGTTTTATCAGTAGCTGAATTGAAAAACCCCTGAGAAGTGACGTGTTACTTCTAGTAAGCAGATATGGATTTCATAGAAGACAGTAGGGAGGCAGAGAAACCTCAACCTAATAATCTTGTGAAAACTCTAAAACCTTCACCAAATTAGAAATCTTTCACCAAAAATGACATGTTTTCAGCTAGAAATCTGCTACTGAGTTTTCTGCCACTGATTTTGCCATGTGAACTTGGCCTCAGGAAAGCAACCAGTCCCCCAGCAAGCTGATTGAAGTTCAGCTTGTTTCTGCTTGCAGATTTTGCACGTGTCGTGATCCGACGGCTGTGCACTGTACACGTACCTGGCTACGCAGAACTATTGCACGTGCCCACGCTCTAGTCTCGTGACTTTCAAAAGTAACGAGTGTGAAACAGGGAAAACAAAGATGGCGCCACATGGCTGGAGACTGAAAGGAAGTCGCAGGAAGACTTTGAACACAAAGATATCATACACAGTTTAGAGGAAGGAATACCAAGGAACAACTATAATTTCTTTGCTTGACCAGCCAGTGTGAATGGCTTGTATTTGTATGATATTAGGTAGAAGACCGGCTGTATACTGCCAGAGATCTCCCTCCGGACAAGCCTCGAGCTCTGTATTCTGTGCGCTCCGTCATATCTCAGGCTAGAAGGTCAGTATTCCTGCTCTCATTATGCCTGTGCCGAAACAAGATCTAAAGATTTACCAACATTTAAAGTAAAAATCAGGACATTTAAAGGGAACTTGTCACCTCCAAAAACCATCCCAAACCGCCAGCAGTACCCGAGAGTAGCCCTCAGTGCGTTTCTAATGATCATTTTCTTTCAGCAGTCAGATGCGACAAAAGCTCCGAAAACGTTCTTTTATCCCCTGCCCGCGCTATTTCCTAGTCATGCTTGAAGTCAAGGGGGCAGCAGCCTCCTAGCTTCAAGTTAAGGTAAGCGCGCCCCCTTCGCTGTGTCTGACAGCCGGCAGTTCGGCAAAGCCAGCCGGACTCCCCTGCATAAGCGCTGTCAGCCGCTGCCCCCTTGACTTCAATTATGACTAGAAAATAGCGCGGGCAGGGGATAAAAGAACGTTTTCAGAGCTTTTTCTGCATCTGACTGCTGAAAGAAAATGATCATTAGAAACGCACTGCGGGCTACTCCCGGGTACTGCTGGCGGTTTGGGATGGTTTTTGGAGGTGACAAGTTCCCTTTAAGAGGACCTGTCCCCCTCCCTGACATGTCTGTTCTGCTTGTGTTCCCCATTTAATAACAATTGGGGACACACATTCCTATGACTCTATGTTGTGACATTCCTCTAACATTTCCTGCTAGAAGTTTATAACTGAATTGCCATCAGTCTGCGATTAAAAGTCCAGCTGGGTGTTACCAGTTGGGGGTGTCCCTGCACAGTCTGACACTATCCAATCAGGTCTGCCAATTTCAGTCTGTGCAGGGACATACACCCAGGTGGACCTTTTGAGGATTGCCCCAGATATAATCTAGAATGCTAACAAAATGGACTGTCCCCCCAAAAAGTGACTTTTGGCAGGTATGCTTCTGGGAAAGCTGGGTGACTACTTATATGGCTAGCACTACGGCCGATCACACAGCCTTTCCTGAATAGCAGATTTGCCTAGCTATAGTATGTGATAATGCATGGCCACCCCCGCATTGCTGCATTTTGCGCTACAGTTTCTATATCTCCCATGGCTTGTATCTGTATGAGGTACTTGGCTGTCTGTTTCTATATCTCCTATATGTTTCTATTTCTTTTATGTTCACTGTCCGTTTTGCTTTTCATTTTCCAGGTTTTTGGAATTTTGCTGCAAGCACAAGCTCTCCTTGAATCCTGTCTCTCACACCTGTTGCTGGAGGACGGTACGACTAAAATGTGTCATTTCCATTTGTATCTGGATAAGCAAATTTCCTGCCGCTATGCAAAATGCAGGATAGAAAAGGCCTATTGCTAAATATAGTCTCAGCCTGAAGGTCATGGGAATGTCTTCAGATGATTTTGCTTTGCAAAATCCTTGTGTAGGTAAATGTAGGGGATGTTCTGTATCCTTGACGTGGCCAGGACCGGACTCTTGGGCAGCTTTATTTTAATGCAGGTTTTATGAAGCTCAGGGTTATGTAAGGGTATGTTCACATCTGCAGTCACTGATCCGGCAGGCTGTTCCGGCAGAAGATTTTACCATATCCGGCATAGCCAAATTTCCTCTGCTGGAACAGACTACCGGATCAGGTAGCACAGATGTGACCGTAACGTTACCCAGAAAAAAGTATTGTAGGTGCCGTTCAGACTGGCATTAAAGGAAAAAAATGTGATACTCACCTCATGATCCCCCACCGCTCCCGTTCCAAAACTTCCTGGGTCCCCACCAGTCTCCACTTACTGGTCTCTATCGACACACAGATAATGACCACAAAGCCAGTAGTAGGGGAGGATGGTTACTCCTGGCCAGTGAATGTCTGGTGTCAAGAAGGGACCAAGAAGTAAAGACCAGTGGCACCCGTGAATCATCAAGATCGGTGTGCCGGGGGTCAGTGAGGTGTTACTATGCTACTCTGATCATTTTTGTATAGAAAATTGAATGACTGGACAAGGCCTTTAAAAGTTATGGCTGCCAATAGGAAAAAGATTGTGTCCTTAAAGAGGTTCTGTGAGATTCCTATATTTAGGGTATTGGATCCCCCCACTCCGATTTAGCTGTAACTACACGGAGTAGTGGACAGAGCCAGTTACTGCAGTGTTACTCACATTTGGGAGCAGGACAGCTAATTGGTGGAGGTTCCGCGAGTCGGACCCCACCGATCTGATATAGATGACCTATCCTAAAGATAAAGGTCCTGGAGAACCCCTTTACGGCAGTTGTTCAGGACTTTACTATTGATGGCCTGGGCTCAGGATAGGCCATCAGTATCTCATCAGCAGCACTCTAACATCCCGGGGGTAGTTCTGTGGCAGAATTCAGCACTGAAACTCCACAGCGCTGTCCATTGTGCGGTGGACATAGCTGGTAACTGCAGCATTGGTCCCGCTGAAGTGAATGAGAGCAGTGCTGCAGTAACCAACTCCGTCTACTACACAATGCATTGACCTGTGTCGTTCTGGCTACCCCGAAGTAGCTAATCAGCAGAGGTGCAGAGTGTCGGACCCTGCCAATCGGATATTGATGGCCTATCCCAAGGCTAGACCATCAATAGTAAAATCCTGAAAAACCCCTTTAAGGCCCAAAATAGTGGCGTCGAGGGTCAAACATCTTCCTGGTATTTGGGGTTGTTGGAGACTTTTTTTTTTTTATCTGCAGCTGTTCCTGAACACGGCTCCTGATTCTTTTTATAGACCTAATTGGCCGGGATGACGTGTTTTCTGGTAATGGATGTTAATTCACAGAGCGAAGCAGAATTCCTGCTGATCACACCATAGCTGTGCATAATATAGTGGAGGCATAGGGGCTGACAGTCTCCTCCGCTATGTGGAGGGATGTGATCCTCGCCCCATGTCCTCTGTAAGTCCTCCATATCGATCATACATACCTCTCAATGATTAATGGGGGAAATGCAGGCTGCCCCCATACTTTCTTTTATTGTGTACCTTTCTTATGCTAGGGATCTGGGCCTGACTCCAGAGCTGTCATTCCACTGCTGCTTGAGCAATCTTTCATCCCGAACCAGGGCAGGTTTGCAGCATATTCTAATAACACGGTGTGTGCGAGCTATCTGGATGGCGTCCTTCTATACATGATTTGGAATTTTGCCAACTTTAATAAAAGTCAAGAGGTAATGTACATAGTCCTAGGGGGGATTTGTCATGTGCATAGTCCATGTGTTCGTCTAATGGACAAGACAGGGCATCTGTCAGCAGATTTGTCCCTATGACACTGGCTGACCTGTTACATGTGCGCTTGGCAGCTGAAGGCACCTGTGTTGGTCCCATGTCCATATGTGCCCGCATTGCTGAGAAAATTGTTTTAATATATGCAAATGAGCCTCTAGGAGCAACAGGGGCCGTTCCCATTGCACATAGAAGCTCTGCTTTCTCTGCAACCGCCATGCCCTTTCCACTTTGATTGACATGGCTAGGCAGTGTAAGCATCAGCACACCTGTCAGGCCCTGACTTTTCCATAAAGGGGTTGTCCGGGTTCAGAGCTGAACCCGGACATCCCTCCATTTTCACCCAGGCAGCCCCCTGACTTGAGCATCGGAGCAGTTCATGCTCCGATGCTCTCCTTTGCCCTGCGGTAAATTGCGCAAGTAAAAGGCATTTTCAGGAGTTCCGGTGACTAACTGGGGCTGCCAGGAAGCCCGGTGACGTCACTGGCACTGATGGGCGGGATTTAGCGCTGCCCTAGCCAGTAAAATAGCTAGGGCAGTGCTAAAGCACGCCCATCTGAGCCGGTGACGTCACCGAACACACTGCCGGGCGGACGATTCTGCCCAGTAGTGTGTTATTGTAAACAAAAGAGCCCTTGTCCTGCGCGATCTAGCGCAGGGCAAGGGAGCGCATCGGAGCATGAGATGCTCTGATGCTAACATCAGGGGGGCTGCCGGGGTGAAAATAAGGGTATGTCCTGGTTCAGCTCTGAACCCGGACAACCCCTTTAAGTGGAGAGATCACGGCAGTTGCAGAGAGAGCAGAGTCTCTAGGTGTAACGGCAACGCCCCCAATGCTCCTAGAGGCTCATTTGCATATAATAAAACATCATATTTCTCAGGTGTGCTGGCACATATGAACATGGAACCAACACCGATGCCCTTAGCTGCCAAGTGCACATGTAACAGGTCAGCCAGTTTCGTAGGTGCAAATCTGCTGCCAGATGCCCTTTAAATTCGAATATAGACCATTGTAGCGTTTCTGCTCCCACAGTGTCCAGACAGCACAGTTCTGCAGAAATCATCCAGCACAGTCAGACATGAACGGTTCAGTTGGTGCTGTTTGCGCTTTCCAGATGGATCGTCCAAACTGGTAGAAATGGAGGATTCTGGAGAATATGCAAGGTGTGCTTCAGTTCACTTCAGTATGTTTTTTGTTTTTTAAGATTTATAAGACCTTTTAAAAAAATACTTAAAGCTTTCCATGCGCCAATGGTATTATTATGCGTACTCCAGTATTACATTTAGTGTACCCACTGTGTGTTAAAGGGTCGTCCTTCCAGGATAATCCCTTTAGATTTTTCCACTCAGTGGGTCTCTCTCTGCTTTGGCCAATACAAAGGGACCTTCATTTATAACACCCTAAAAACCCACATGGATGGGGAATGTCCTGGGTGGACGACCCATTTAAACAATAAGCGCAGATCCTTTTCCTAAGGAATTAACATGGAAGATGGCAGCTTTAATGTGAAACTCTTCATTGGACTTGTTATAGATTTACATCATGCACACTCCCCAATCTAATATCAGAATTATTGCTTTAATTTCTGTCCATTTCTGTTCATTTTTTTGTATTAGTTTTACCTTCTTTTGACTTTATTCTTCATACTTGCTGCTATGATCAGTGTGTCCTCTCCCTGTAGCTATGTCGGAACCGCTGTGACCTGGTGCAGATGGCTGGATGAGAAGTCATTGGGAGAAAGGCAGACCCCCAGTAATACGGAAACTGACTTGGTGAAGGGATTTGGGTGGGTAAGCTTTTCAGCCTCCAACATGGTGTTGGTCACTTTACCGCCACACATGGATAACTATAGAAATTGTTTATTTTTTTTGTTGATGATCTTTTTGTCCTCAGCATAGGCTATGAATATCTGATAGATGGGGGTCTGACACCCCACCCTTCTGCTGTTCAGCTCAGAGTAGGTCCATCCATTATGTAGTGGATGGAGCTGGTTACCATTGAGGTAAATAGGAGCAGTGCTACAGTAACTAGCGCTATCCGCTGCACAATGGATGGAGCTCCTGGCGCCGGAGCTACGCTGGGGTGTCTGGTGTTGGATCCCTGACAATCGGATCTCGATAGCCTATCCCTTTTTTGTTATTGTTGTGATCTGCAGAGTTCCTTGCTTGCTTTGTACGATTTATGTATATCTGATGCTTGTTTTCTTCCTCCAGGACGGTAGCACGTGAGCTTGAAAAGATTCAGAGGTTTAATTGTATCCTTTAAAACCACAGCTTTATACGAGATCATGTTTGTACTCCATTATGTCACCCGGAGCTCTGCAACCAGGAGAAAGCTTACCAACCGATGATAGAACTGTGAGGAGACTACAAATATTCTCAATACAGTACATTCATCTCCATTGTCCTCTCGCCTTATCTGCCACAGAGTGCAAATTTAAAGATAAAAGAGGAGCACCATGTTAATCATTCACAAACTTTGGTATTATATCTCTCCTTGGGGAGAGAGCACCTTAATCGGTGTGTGGAGACTTACAGGCCATACATGCTCCTCTGTAATTCTGGGGAAAAAGGGATGCAAATGAGCTCTTAACAAGCTTTTCATCAGATGCCATCAGATGTAAGGCAGCTTTCCAGGACGTCCCTCCATGACAGCACCCATGGAGGTTGTCCTATTGGTCTCTGTAGGGACAGGAAGCGAGAGAGATTAAAAGGCCCCCACCCCTCCCACTCTCCAGTGTTCTTCCTGTCCCTACAGGGATGGGAGCCGAGAGAATCTTTTCCCTGCCCTGGGAATCTATATGGGGCCGAGCCTGGTCGGGGGGGGTCTCCCTCTCCTCTTCAGGCTTCGGGGGCCCTAAAAGCTAGCACCTCTCTGGGTAGAGGTCCCCTGGCTTCCCCAGATACCTTCTTTTCTGGCCGCATCGGCGAGGAGCTGAAAGCGGTCGGGAGCGCTGTGTGGTGGCCGCGGTATCAGGGAGCCGAGGCCGCTTCTTCCGGGTTCGGGAGCTCTGGGATCGGCTGCGGCTCCTGCGCTCGGCGCTCCTCCCGTTCGGCGTGCAGCCCATGTGACCGGAAGTGCGGGTCACATGGGCGAAAGAAAGATGGCGGCGCCCAGGGAACGCCGAGCCCGGCGGAATGCACGCAGGGGGGGTCGACTCTGCATGGCATTGAGTCCCCCCCCACCTGGAAATAAGGAGGCGGAGCCGCGCGGCAACGGGTGGACCAGGTAGGACTTAAATTGAATGTCAGTTTGCTGTCCAGGTGTGGTATGGAGGTCCAGATGTCAGCTATGCAGGACACTAGCGCAGACATCCCTACCCCGAGTCATGTAAGTAAAGTGAGATGTATCCAGGTCCCTCTCCTTTATTCCTTACGCTGGGCTAATGGTCTCTCTCTCTTCCTACCAGGGGGAGAAAGACACCACGGTTAAGTCGCTGGGAGAGCCTAAAAAGAAACCCAGAAGATGTGCGCTATGCTCAAAGAGACTGGGGGAGGCATATATAAAAGCCCTGTGTAGTGACTGCCTAGCAAAGATCCTCAGAGACGAACAATCCTCCCTTCTGGCAGACCTGAGAGTGATTGTGAAAGAGGAGATCCAGGCGGCCAGCTCTAGTGTAGCGCAAAAACCCTGTGCCGTCTCCCCTCCCCCCAAAAGACCCCGTGTGCTCAGGGAGTCGGATTCTGAAGAAGAAGGCTTATACCTTTCAGAAGGGGAAACCTTAAAGGGGGACGACGATCAGGGTTCCTCCCATATGGCCGACGATCAGAGAAGATATCTCTTCTCACAAGAAGATCTAGATCCCCTCCTGTCGGCTGTAAGACAGACTATGGATATAGAGGAAGAGGAGCAGACTCGCTCGATACAGGACGAGATGTTCGGCGGCTTAAAAGCTAGGAAGAAAAAATTGTTCCCGGTGAACGAGAATTTGAAGGACCTAGTCATAGACGAATGGGCTGACGCCGATAAGAGATTGTATATACCGCGGGAATTTAAGAACAGGCTTTTGTTCAACCCGGAGGACACAAAACTGTGGGATGTAGTCCCTAAAGTCGATATCCAGGTGGCGAAGGTGGTAAAAAGAACCACCCTCCCCTTTGAGGACTCAGCCCAGTTAAAGGAGCCAATGGATCGGAAGATCGACGGTTTGCTCAAAAGAGCATGGGAAGTTTCGGCCAATAGCATTAACACCAATATTGCTGCTACGTCCGTGGCCAGATCTCTGTGTCTTTGGGTGAACCAGCTGGAAGAACATCTTAGGCAAGACACCCCTAAGGAAGAGATCCTGGCGTCATTACCCCTATTTAAGATGGCTGCATCCTTTGTAGCAGACGCCTCAGCAGAGTCCATAAGATTTGCAGCAAAAACAGACTCCCTAACCAATACGGCAAGGAGAGCCCTGTGGCTAAAACCCTGGTCGGGGGATATAGCCTCCAAGAATAAACTATGCGCCTTACCCCTTAAAGGTTCTCACCTCTTTGGTCCGGTACTGGATGAGATCCTGGAGAAGACAGCGGACAGAAAGAAGGGGTTTCCGGAGGAAAAAGGAAAGAAACCTTTGCCCTTTCGTAAGACAACCAGCAGCTTCCAGGGCACTCCCAGAGGTAAAGGGAAGACTGGAAGGTGGAGCTACCCCAAAGGGGGAAAAGGTCGAGGTTTCCTTTTTAACCCCAATTCCAAGCCTGAGAAACAATGACGCCAGGCCAGTAGGGGGCAGACTCCAGTTCTTTTGGGAAGAATGGACCAGGATAACCAAAAACCAATACATCCTGGAATCCATCCGAACGGGGTTCAAGATAGAGTTTCGCCTTCCTCCTCCTCATCTATTCCAGACCACAGTCTTTCAATCGACCTCTCTGCAGGACCAGCTCCTGACGGACATCCAAAAACTTCTGACTTTAGGCGCAATTGTACAAGTCCCTCCTTCAGAGGAGTTCAAAGGTCACTACTCAAAACTCTTCCTCATCACAAAACCAGATGGCTCCAAGAGAACCATCATCAATCTGAAATTTCTGAACAAATGGATAACACATCATCATTTCAAGATGGAATCAATAAAATCTGCAATTCCGTTGATAAGCCCAGGGGCGTTCCTATGCACCCTGGATCTAAAGGACGCATATTATCACGTCCCCATTCACCCTCATTGTCAGCAATATTTGAGGTTCGCAATCAAGAAGGACGGAAGGATTATGCATTTCCAGTTCCAATGTCTCCCGTTTGGAATTTCATCAGCCCCACGCATCTTCACAAAGGTAGTGGCGGAGATAGTTGCCTATCTAAGACAGAGACAGGTAACTATAGTCCCCTACCTAGATGACTTTCTGCTTGTGGCAGACTCGTGGCAGACTCAGAGGAGGAGTTAGAGCTTCACAAAGGAAGGACTCTATCTTTACTCACTCGTCTAGGATGGAAAATAAACCTGGAGAAATCGGACCTACAACCAGCAACGCAAAAGAAGTTCCTAGGAACCCTCCTAAATTCCGTGACCCAGTACTCTCTTCTTCCCCAAGACAAGCAAGTCAGCATAAGGGAAAGAATAAGAGCCTTCAAACTAAAGAAAAAACGGACTCTGCGGGAAGCCATGCAGGTCCTAGGACTGATGACCTCATGCATCACAACTGTTCCTTGGGCCCAGTTCCATACAAGAACCCTCCAGGCGGAGGTCCTCGCTTCTTGGGACAAGGACCACAGATCACTAAACACCAAGGTATCTCTTTCAGACGGGGCGGTAAACTCCCTCTCCTGGTGGTTGGTAACAGAAAACCTGTCCCGAGGAGTTGCCTGGAACACGATACCGCTCAAAACATTAACCACGGACGCAAGCAGCCATGGTTGGGGAGCCCACCTAGGGGACCAGTTCTTTCAGGGCAGTTGGTCCGACGCAGACGCCCTAAGATCCTCAAACTACAGGGAATTGAAAGCGGTCTGGGAGTCCCTAAGAGCGGCAGAACATCTCCTCATGGGTCATCATGTCCGAGTGCTATCGGACAACGTAACAACAGTTTGCTACATAAAAAGACAAGGAGGGACGAAGAATCCTCATCTCCAGGACCTAGCGAATCTCATCTTCAGCTGGTCAGAGGAGAAGATCTTGTCCATTTCAGCCACACACCTGAAGGGATCTCTCAATTACACAGCGGACTTTCTCAGCCGACAATTAGTCAGGCCAGGGGAATGGAAGTTGAACCAGGAGGTATTCCAAATGATTTGCCAACAGTGGGGGAGACCTCAAGTGGATTTATTTGCGTCCAGCAGAAATACTCAGCTGGACTATTTCTTCTCGCTAGACCCAAGAGGAGGACCACTGGCGGTGGATGCTCTTTCCCAACCTTGGGATATGAGCCTAGCCTACGCTTTTCCCCCACTTCTCCTCATACCGCTAATCCTGAAGAAATTGAGAGGGTGCTCATCCACGCTGATCTTGGTAGCTCCAGCTTGGCCCAAGAGAGCCTGGTTTTCGGTTCTAAAGACCATGTCCATCAGGGAACCAATAACCCTTCCAAGAAGACAAGACCTACTATCACAAGGTCCTCTGTTTCACCCCAACCTGGACAAACTGAACCTTACAGCGTGGATCCTGAGAGGCAAACCTTAAGGAACAAGGGACTCTCGGACAAGGTAATTTCAACTTTACAGAGCTGCCGCAAACCTATTACAAGAGCAATATACAACAAGATTTGGAAAAAGTTCTCATCCTGGTTGTCACAGAACCAGGCAGATGCCAGATCCCCCACGGTGGGTTGTATTTTAGAGTTCCTTCAGGAGGGGTTTGATGCAGGTCTGAAACCCAGCACACTCAAAGTACAGGTCTCGGCACTCAGCTGTTGTCTCGATACTCCCCTTGCAGATCATAGGTGGATTAGAAGCTTTCTAAAAGCAGCTTCCAGATTGAGGCCCACTTTAAGACAGTCGGTTCCCCCCTGGAGTCTGAACGTAGTTCTAGAAGGATTATGCGATCCTCCGTTTGAGCCGATTGGGCAGATATCCGAAAAATTTCTGTCTCTCAAAGCAGTGTTTCTTCTGGCTATAACCACAGCCCGCAGGATAGGGGAAATCCAAGCCTTGTCAATTAAACAACCTTACTTAAGGATTTTGGATGACCGCATAATCTTGAAGCCAGACCCAGCCTTTCTACCTAAGGTGGTCTCTGCTTTCCAGAGAACAAGAGCTAACACTCCCTTCATTTTGTTCCCTCCCCAAAAATATACAGGAGGAAAGATTCCAGAGGCTGGACGTTAGAAGAGCAATCCTGGCCTATCTGGACAGAACCAGTTCCTGGAGAAGATCAAGTAATCTGTTCATCCAGTTCGGTGGGAAGAATAGAGGCTTGAAGGCCTCAAAACAGACGCTGGCTCGGTGGATTAAGGACACCATCAGAGAAACATACAGGCTGCAAGAAATAGCCTGCCCCTTAAATCTGAAGGCACATTCCACGAGAGCAATGGCAACTTCCTGGGCCGAAAGGGCCGACGCTACAATTGACCAGATTTGCAAAGCGGCAACCTGGTCTAGCTTCCTGACTTTTGCCAAACATTACAGGCTAGACGTTTTGGCCGGACAGGACTTGGCCTTTGGGCGGAAAGTCCTTCAGGCAGTAGTCCCCCCCCCTAGGAGATTCAGTTGTTAGTTCTCCATGGGTGCTGTCATGGAGGGACGTCCTGGAAATACTGGTTTAGTTTACCGGTAAATCCTTTTCCAGGAGTCCGACATGACAGCACCCTGTACTACCCTCCCCGTTATGCTGGTTCCAGCCTTGTAAGCAGTGTGAATATAACATTGTATTAATAAAAGTGTTGGATCCTATCCGGTGTAGTAATTTGGTAAAACACTGGAGAGTGGGAGGGGTGGGGGCCTTTTAATCTCTCTCGCTTCCTGTCCCTACAGAGACCAATAGGACAACCTCCATGGGTGCTGTCATGTCGGACTCCTGGAAAAGGATTTACCGGTAAACTAAACCAGTATTTCCTATAGTCAATGTTCGACCCTTTTAAACAGGCCTTGAGACATGACTTGGATAATAAGCCAGCATATCATCTGCAGACAGCTGTTTTGGGGTGATTGACCCTTATCATTGAAGAGCAGGGAGTTCTGGCTTAACTGGGTGAGAGGCCTAGGTCAGGATTTGGGAGTACTATGGCTATAAGTGTCCTTACGCTGATTAAGGCGCTCTCTCCCCCAGGAGACATAGTATCCCCCAAATCCTGACACAGGCCTCTCACCCAGCACTAGGCCAGTTAAGCCAGTACTCTCTGCTCTGCACTGATGAGGGGCAATCGCCCCAAAACAGCTATCTACAGATGAGATACTGGCTTATTTAATATTCAAGTCATGTCTCAAGGCCTATTTAAAGGGTTGAATATTGACTTTTAGGACAGCAGCCTTACATCTGGTGGCATCAGAGGCAGAGCTTGTTAAGAGCTCATTTGCATCTTTTTCTTCTCATTCACAAATGAAATGCCCCGTTTTTGTCTTCCAAATGAGGGTCCTAAGGAGCTAACATGCACATTACAAGATGCTGTAGGAGCACTCAACAGTATAGTATATCACACACTGCTGCAGAACCTCTTTTTTAAGGCCCAGCAGTGACTGAAGTCAAGCCCCCATTTGAGAGACGGTCTTAAAGCAGCTAGGATCTGTAATACACAATGCCCTCATAATACTGGCAAGTACTGTGCCTCTGCCTGTAATACTAGTAGCCGCGCAGCGCCGCGCCTGCACACAACACAGCAGTGGTCACACTATGGGAACACCATCAGCATGAAGGGAGAGTTATGTGGGGATTTTGCCATTTGCATTAGATGAGAGCCACTGTGAAGATTTGTGATACAACAGGAGGTCTTGTGCCTAAATCCAAGAGCCCGGGATGCTCGGACAGTGGACACTGGGGGCCCTGAGCACAGAGAGAGCCCGGTGATGGAAATGTTACCATCCAGCCATAGATATTGTTTGCAGACTGATCATCAACCGAAAGCATGCATAAACTGTGCCTTACAGGATTGTTACTGTAATTATTTTATGTTCATTTTGTAGCCAAGCAGTCCATGACGGTATCTTCATTGGATGTTCATTCTGTCCTTAATGCATGCATTCAGTTCTTTTGGAGAATAGCAGCAGAAAGGATCACAGAATTCCCAGCCACCCGGGTAATGCTGAGGGCGTGCAAGACGAGATCAGTGAAATGGATATACAGTCTATTCTGGAGAAGACCTCAAAAGCCATACAAGATATTGACTTGCTGCTTTCTTCTAGAAAGTCATAATTGCAGATATGAGTCAGGAGGAGAAGCGTGTTCTTTATACGAAGGAAATGATGAAGCGTATTCACAGGCAAGGGATGTTCTCCATTCCTGTGGCTAAATCGGGAGCCTGAGCTCGTTCAGTGTACAAGGTGATGTCACCAGATTCTCGCTTCCTATTTGTGGTGGCTCAAGCCTGGCAAGGAAACTTCGTGGTGGGATGATTCTTCTACAGAATCGTGCAACCCCCATCAAGTCTTGCCCACTGTGTCTTGTAGGGGTCCTTAACTACACAAAAAAACTTGTACCTGCTGGATTTGTTATTCATGAGACTAGGTACCTCGAGTCTCATAAAAGCGAATGTAGCAGTGCTCATGGACGCGCGCACTACTGTTATATTTACAGGGGGTCCCAGCGGTTGGCCTCCTTGTGACTATACCTTTGTCTCCTATCCTGTGGATGGATAGATAAATGTTGTTCATGGGCTAACGCCTTTATCTTTGTGTGTGAGGTAGGGCAGGGGACTCGGAGCTCTGTTTTTGGGGGGCTCTGCTTTAGATAAACTGCGGTCCTAGCCCTCTCCAGATGTATTATGAAATTAAAGTGTTTTTGTCAGGTAAAAACTGTTTTTGCTACTTTAAATGTAATGCGAACACATCATGTATATAGATGCATGTTCTGGTGATCAGATGTCGTTACGCTACTCACGTGGCCATGGCACTCCGTTCCAGAGCTGATGAAATAGGTGGATTTTATTCTCTATACACCATAGAGAACTTATTTTTTCTCCCCCCCCCTCTACAACCCCTCTCTTTCCTCTGTTCACACAGCCTAAACCCCTAAGGGTGATCTGCACTTGGTATACTGCAAATGCCAAATATCATGTTGAATTCGTGGCATAGTGGTCTGTGCTGGCCAGCTACTCTCGCTTATGTCCACGTATGGTAGCAGCACATCGAGTGGCCTTCCACATGGTTAATAAATGCAGGACACTGACACATACCGGCCCATCAGCCACACGTCACGTGTCAAACAGCCTAATCCACTAGGACAACTCTCACTACCCAAATATGCAACAGCGGGAGAAGTCGACTATGGCCTGACCAGCCGGCACCATCCATGAGAATAGATGCTAAACCTTTTTAACTGAGTGCTCCAAAGGGCACTCGCTGACTGTATCAAATTGATAGTGAATTTTGATGGTGCCTCCCAGTAGATCTCACGTCCCTCGAACATTCTGAGAATGGGATGTAGTTGGGGTATCCTTGCAAATCGCCTTCACGCGAACCCGCAGTCTTAGACTGGGCATACACATGCAATAGTTGGCCGACAGCCTTCTCTCTCACTAGAAAGTTCCCACTTGCCTTGGCCACACTTGTAAGTGTATTCTATGGGGAGACTGGAAAAATCCTCTGGCAGCACATCCTGCAGGAGAATAAAAGGATCAGGTGAAAATATTCATTTTGCACAATCCTTCTCTCACCTATCATCATCTGTCAGGGAATAGTCAGAAGCTCCTTATAAACCTGGGACAAGGGATATTTCACATGAATATGATTGTCCTAAGAAAAACGGGCCGTGTGTCTGCCGAACACGTTCCCCCTGTACTGACTGTAGCATAGTATATTTCATATCTGATCACGATAATGTGAGTCCAGTACGTTTGGCTGACAATATGCTAATGTACATGGGGGCCTTTAGTATCATCTTGTCCATAGTCACTCTCACATAACACATCTGGGTAATCCATACTGGCAGATTTATGGGGATTGCATTAGTGTGCCCATCAGTTAAGCAAAACTGTTAAAAAGATCTGCACCTACTGGCTACAATTTGGCTGACGTGACCAGCTGACAATACAAGGGGAGCAGGTCATTGGCTGCAGCGGCATCAAAGCAGATGTTGACAGCAGGGAACCTGAGCAAGGCAGCTGAAGCCAAGAAACCACCAGGATCCAGAGGCGTGGAGCAGGTAAAGGGTGGGGGCAGAAGGTGGCCAACCCCTTTAGTATCATACTTGGTGCAATGTTAGCACAGTTATTTAAAATGTGTTATTGTACAGTCGTGGCCAAAAGTTTTGAGAATTACATAAATATTTGAAATTGGAAAACTCACAATTTTGCCCAAAAACACAGCCATGAATAAAGAATGATACGAAAACACCCTCCAACAGCAACTTCTTCCAACAATCCAACAACAGTTTGGTGAAGAACAATGCATTTTCCAGCACGATGGAGCACCGTGCCATAAGGCAAAAGTGATAACTAAGGGGCTCGGGGACCAAAACGTTGACATTTTGGGTCCATGGCCTGGAAACTCCTCAGATCTTAATCCCATTGAGAACTTGTGGTCAATCCTCAAGAGGCGGGTGGACAAACAAAAACCCACTAATTCTGAAAAACTCCAAGAAGTGATTATGAAAGAATGGGTTTCTATCAGTCAGGAATTGCCCCAGAAGTTGATTGAGAGCATGCCCAGTCGAATTGCAGAGGTCCTGAAAAAGAAGGGCCAACACTGCAAATACTGACTCTTTGCATAAATGTCATGTAATTGTCGATAAAAGCCTTTGAAACGTATGAAGTGCGTGTAATTATATTTCACTACATCACAGAAACAACTGAAACAAAGATCTAAAAGCAGTTTAGCAGCAAACTTTGTGAAAACTAATATTTGTGTCATTATCAAAACTTTTGGCCACGACTGTACATTAATATCTGCTATTATATCATGGCATGGATGGGTAGGTGAATATTACTCACCTTCTCTCTTGTTCTGCTAGCTTCTATACTTACATTTTCTTTCTAAGGAAATTAGCAAATTGTCTTCAGCCTTGGCCGACTAACTAGCGAGCCTAAACTATCATTACGTGATTAAGAGTATGACCACACTGTGCGGCTGCAAGACAGCCGTGCTGTGGTCAAGTACGACGTGGACGTAGATGCCGCATATGCCACCTTTTAAACTAATCGGGACCCCACTGTTTAGTTGGTCTGTGTAACTGATCTCCTGGCACCCCAACTGGGTACCTCCGTTGATGGATGCTCCTAGTGCTTCCCGAGGGCTCCAAGCACTCCACTGGACACCGTAACCACCACAGGAACAGCTCTTACAAGAGCTAGGGGTTATAGCCAGCGTATAGCAATCCGAACACACATGAGACGAGGCTCTATGTTGAATGTAAAACAGGAACATTATTGAAGACCAACTCAATATATATACAGTTCAAGAAGTCTAACAACATAATGCAATCAACCATGAACAACATGCAAACAGACATCTTCACCCCCTCCATAATGAATGAATAGGGAGAGAGGAGACACATGTGATGGGATTATCTCCTGAGTGTATCATAGGGTGATCTACTCATCTAGGAGTCGGCTGCTATCTTAACCACCTCCGGACCGCCTAACGCAGATTCGCGTTCCGGAGGCGGCAGCCCTGCGCACAGTCACGCATATATGCGTCATCTCGCGCGAGCCGAGATTTCCTGTGAACGCGTGCACACAGGCGCGCGCGTTCACAGGATCGGAAGGTAAGCGAGTGGATCTCCAGCCTGCCAGCGGCGATCGTTTGATAACAGCGTCTAATATACCTGCTACCCGGTCCTCTGGTGGTCCCTTTTGTTTGGATCGACCACCAGAGGACACAGGTAGCTCAGTAAAGTAGCACCAAACTACACTACACCCCTGATCACCCCATATAGACTCCCTGATCACCCCCCCCTGTCATTGATCACCCCCCTGTAAGGCTCCATTCAGACGTCCGTATTATTTTTACGGATACATGGATCGGATCCGCAAAACACATACGGACGTCTGAATGGAGCCTTACAGGGGGGGTGTGATCAATGACAGGGGGGTGATCACCTCATATACACTCCCTGATCACCCCCTGTCATTGATCACCCCCCTGTAAGGCTCCATTCAGACGTCCGTATGATTTTTACGGATACATGGATCGGATTCGCAAAACACATACGGACGTCTGAATGGAGCCTTACAGGGGGGTGATCACCTCATATACACTCCCTGATCACCCCCTGTCATTGATCACCCCCCTGTAAGGCTCCATTCAGACATTTTTTTGGCCCAAGTTAGCGGAATTATTTTTTTTTTCTTACAAAGTCTCATATTCCACTAACTTGTGTCAAAAAATAAAATCTCACATGAACTCACCATACCCCTCACGGAATCCAAATGCGTAAAATTTTTTAGACATTTATATTCCAGACTTCTTCTCACGCTTTAGGGCCCCTAAAATGCCAGGGCAGTATAAATACCCCACATGTGACCCCATTTCGGAAAGAAGACACCCCAAGGTATTCCATGAGGGGCATATTGAGTCCATGAAAGATTGAAATTTTTGTCCCAAGTTAGCGGAAAGGGAGACTTTGTGAGAAAATACAAAAAAAAACAATTTCCGCTAACTTGTGCCAAAAAAATAAAAAATTCTAGGAACTCGCCATGCCACTCACGGAATACCTTGGGGTGTCTTCTTTCCAAAATGGGGTCACATGTGGGGTATTTATACTGCCCTGGCATTTTAGGGCCCCGAAAGCGTGAGAAGAAGTCTGGGATCCAAATGTCTAAAAATGCCCTCCTAAAAGGAATTTGGGCCGCTTTGTGCATCTAGGCTGCAAAAAAGTGTCACACATCTGGTATCGCCGTACTCAGGAGAAGTTGGGGAATGTGTTTTGGGGTGTCATTTTACATATACCCATGCTGGGTGAGATAAATATCTTGGTCAAATGCCAACTTTGTATAAAAAAATGGGAAAAGTTGTCTTTTGCCAAGATATTTTTCTCACCCAGCATGGGTATATGTAAAATGACACCCCAAAACACATTCCCCAACTTCTCCTGAGTACGGCGATACCAGATGTGTGACACTTTTTTGCAGCCAAGGTGGGCAAAGGGGCACATATTCCAAAGTGCACCTTTCGAATTTCACCGGTCATTTTTTACAGATTTTGATTTCAAACTACTTCTTACGCATCTGGGCCCCTAAAATGCCAGGGCAGTATAACTACCTCACAAGTGACCCCATTTTGGAAAGAAGACACCCCAAGGTATTTCGTGATGGGCATAGTGAGTTCATGGAAGTTTTTATTTTTTGTCACAAGTTAGTGGAATATGAGACTTTGTAAGAAAAAATAAATAAATCATTTTCCGCTAACTTGTGACAAAAAATAAAAAGTTCTATGAACTCCCTATGCCCATCAGTGAATACCTTAGAGTGTCTACTTTCCGAAATGGGGTAATTTGTGGGGTTTTTCTACTGTCTGGGCATTGTAGAACCTCAGTAAACATGACAGGTGCTCAGAAAGTCAGAGCTGCTTCAAAAAGTGGAAATTCACATTTTTGTACCATAGTTTGTAAACGCTATAACTTTTACCCAAACATTTTTTTTTTAATCAAAGACATGTAGAACAATAAATTTAGAGAAAAATGTATATATGGATGTCGTTTTTTTTTTGCAAAATTTTACAACTGAAAGTGAAAAATTTCATTTTTTTGCAAAAAAATCGTTACATTTCGATTAATAACAAAAAAAGTAAAAATGTCAGCAGCAATTAAATACCACCAAATGAAAGCTCTATTAGTGAGAAGAAAAGGAGGTAAAATTAATTTGGGTGGTAAGTTGCATGACCGAGCAATAAACGGTGAAAGTAGTGTAGTGCAGAAGTGTAAAAAGTGGCCTGGTCATTAAGGGTGTTTTAGCTAGGGGGGTTGAAGTGGTTAATCCCATCACCAACATCAGTGGGAGTCTCAGTGCAGAGTTAACCCTTTTTGTGCTGCTGAATTCACACCCTGCACCTTTAATGGGCAATAGGAAATATGTGGCATTAAAAATTCCACACATAAATCAGGGTTCATAGTTCCTTGTAACCCCAAAAGGTCTGAGGGGGTCTCCATAGTTCTGGGTCCATAGTCGGTAGGAAGGAGGCTGGCCCTCAGGCTTCTCCAGCAGCCCCAGTGACGGTTCAGTCTGTCACAGTCTGCATTGTTAATGGCCGCGCAGTATTCAAAGTGCAGTACGGACATAAGCAGTGCAGTCCTCATTAATTTAACAGGAACCACTACGCCTTGTGGTCGTACCCAAAAAACACCACTGCTTTAGGTATCCTGACAGAAATTCTTTTAGTTTACCAAGATGTTAATTATCTATGCTCGTCGATGGCGGCCGTTTGGTCTTGGGGCTGTATTACACCAATAATTATCTGACCAATATCTGTCCAATGAGACCAATAGTTGGTGTGTTTAACAAAAGATCTGTGTGTGTAAACTGCCATCTGACCAGTGGGTCAAGTAATCTTTTGGTGTAATACAGCCCTTAGGCCTAGTTCACACTTCAGTGATTGTGAGCCAAAACCAGGAGTAGAACCTCCACAGAGTTAAGATACTAATGGAAAGATTTGGACCTTGACCATGAGTATAGCTGTTGCCGCTAGGAGGCGGACACTAAGCATGCAAAGTGTAAGCGCCTCCCCTTTAGCTATACCCTTCCTCTAGGGACTAAGCTAAATCAGTTGCACTCCCACCCAGGAGACCAGGGGGTCCCCCAAGCCTCCTGCTCCTTCCCATTCTCCAGAGGTTACCACAAAATCTCTGTATCCCGCCAGCGTTTGGATCACCACAGCCGTCCACCTCAAGTCCCCTCTGTTCCGTTGTAGCCTCCCTTACCAAGGGTCCACACACCGAAGGTAGTGATCCGGCTGGAGCCAGGGGGGCAGAAGATGCTGGACAGGTGAGTGTGTGTGTATGTGTATATATATATATATATATATATATATATAAAAAAAAAAGGCGAAGGAATTTGGCCCCAGTGTTCTCCCCCCCTTCTAGTAGTTGTCCCCCCCCCCCCCCCCCCCCAAGTTACCAGGGTGCTTCCGGGGGGGATGCAGTGGGCACAGCGCTGCACATGTGCTTACTCATGAGGGGGGCGTTCTTTTTCCAGTGCAGCAGGCAGGGCTTGGTGGCACTTCTGCTGCCCCTGCTCTGCGGTCGCGTAGCGCAACTCTTCCTTCTGGGGCTTCTTCTGGTTTATGCATTCCCACGTGCACCGCATCATCCTGCTGCCTGGTTTGAACACGTCGCGCGGCGGCTCAGGGCTCCCCCCCCCCGCCGCGGCTTATTTTTCCCCCGGCCAAACCAGATGTGGGCAGGTGTCCTGGCGAGGGGGGTGCTGAGGTCTGACATCATTTTGGGGGCAGGACCGGCCACTTCCGGAATTTAAAGCACCTGGCAGGACGCTGACAACCTGGTCTTGCTGCTTTGAGGGACACAGGCTGGATAAGAGCTGTTTGTCCCTTCTTACAGGGCCTAGCCTTCCTCGCTTAGGCGCCAGGGTTGTCAGTATGCCTGAGCCCAGACCCCAGGTCCCGAAGCAGGCGGTCCCTTTGGTGCGTCATTTTGCCTGTGCATCATGTCGCGCAAAATTTCCATCCCCTCAGTCAGACTCCCTCTGCTCTGCGTGTGCAGCTCCGCCATCTAGTGGCTCGGCCCCAGACCCGTTGGTTCCTGCTGCCCAGCCTATGGTAGAACCGAAATGGGCGCATTCCCTGTCTAGGGTGGTACAGGATGTCTCCAGGGGGAGAGTGTTGGGAAAAAAAAAAAAAAATCTCTCTGTTCAAGGGGGTATGGTCACGCGAGGAACGCTCCCTTCCAATCAATGTTATGGAGTTGAGGGCGATTCGGCTCTCTGCAGCACTGGGCTGACCATCTCAGGGGTTGTCCAGTTCGGGTTCAGTCCGACAACTCCACGGCGGTGGCGTACGTACATCCATCACCAGGGCTGCACCCAGAGCCCGGCAGTCATGGCGGAGACGGCGCTGATTCTCAGCTGGGTGGAGAAACATATTCTGGCAGTGTCGCAGTCCACATGACTGGTGTCATCAACTGGATCGCCTACTTCCCCAGCCAGGAGCGTCTCGAACCCTGGCGAGTGGGCTCTTCACCCGCAGGTCTTTCAGGCCATCAGCGAGTGGTGGGGCGACCGGATGTGGATCTCATTGCCTCCCGCTTCAACAACAAAGGTAGAGGACTTCGTCGTGTGGTCCAAGGACCCCATGGCCCTGGCATGCAACACGCTGGTAATTCCGTGGAGTCAGTTCACGTTTCCTTACATGATCCCACGTCTGCCTCTTATTCCGCTCCTCCTCTGGAAGATGAGAGACGAGGGGCTGCCCATCATTCTCTTGGCCCCCGATTGGCCGCGCTGGGTGTGGCACGCGTCCCTAGTCGCTCTTCTCGCTGACGAACCCTTCCATCTTCCTCTTCGGGAAGACCTCGTATCGCAGGGGCCCATCTTCCACCCGAATTTAGGGTCGCTACATTTAACAGCATGGCTGTTGAAGTCGCTGTACTGAAGGTGCAGGGTATCTCTGATGCGGTGGTCCAGACCATGATTCGGGCCAGGAAGCCATCGTCTTCCCGAATTTACCATCGGACCTGGAAGTCCTACTTTAGTTGGTGCAAGCGGCATCAGCTGTCTCCCGTTCGGTTCTCTTTGCCGCGACTCTCAAATTTCCTGCAGTTGGGTATGGACTTGGGGCTGGCTCTCTGCTCCCTCAAAGGGCACTTTTCTGCAGGGGGTGGCGCATGCTGCTCCCCCTTTCCATCCTCCGTTGGATCCTTGGGATCTTAATCTAGTACTCAACGCTCTCCAGTGTTCCCTGTTTGAGCCTTTACAGCAGGTGTCGCTTCGCTTCCGGTCTTACAAGGTGTCGTTTTTGGTGGCAATCGCTTCCATCCTTATGGTTTCGAACTCGCAGCTCTTTCATGTCGGTCGCCTTTTCTGATCCTCCATCAGGATAAAGTGGTCCTTCGCCCTGTTCAGTCCTTCCTGCCGAAGGTGGTATCGGCATTCCATCTACATGAGGAGAATATTCTCTCTTCATTTTGTCCAGACCAGTCTCGTCCTCGGGAGCAGTCGCTTCACACCCTGGATTTAGTACGCGCCGTTTGAGTCTGTCCCAGACTGCATCTTTTTGGCGGACGGATTCCCTGTGTGTGATTCCAGAGGGGCCGAGACGAGGGCTGGCGGCGGTGGCAAAGTCTTCCATTTTCCGATGGATTCGTTTGGCATTGTGAAAGCGTACCACGTTAATAACCGGGCCCCACCCTTCCGGGTGACTGCTCATTCGGCTCGGGCAGTGGGGGCCTCTTGGGCGGTGCATCACGAGGCTTCAGCCATTCAGGTATGCAGGGCAGCTACCTGGTCGTCTTTCCATACTTTTTCCAAGGAGTACACACCTTTTGCGTCTTCTGACGCTTCTCTGGGGTGTAGAGTTTTACAGACGGCAGTTCTCTGACAGGAGGGCTGCTTGTTATGCCCACCCTTGGGGACTGCTCTGTAACATCCCATGGTCAAGCCAGTGTCCCCCAATGATAAGGATGATAAAACTACATTTTTGTACTTACTGTAAAATCTGTTTCTCTTCCGTTCATTGGGGAACACAGCTCCCACCCATTTTGTTTATGGGCTGTTTCGGGCCGGTGTGGTTCTGGGTTTGTACATAGTATGGTTTTTGTCTTGCTTCTCCTACTGCTTTTTGTCGGGTATATAAAGCAAATGCTTTATATAAATATTTTAAAAAAATTATCGGGTCAAAAGAAAAATTTATGCAAACTATATTGACCCGTGAGATGGACATAAGAAAAGAGTTCAATCGAGAACCTGATTATTTTGTGCAATCAGTAAAACAGGGTGCATGCATGGCATTGTGGGTGATCCCTCGTTCCCAGAGTTCTTTGCTCCATGTCCTAACACGTGCAGCAGCCATTTTAGGAAAAAATGTGATTCGTTACCACGAAGTGTGAGGAAATTTGGCTTCAGTGCGAATCACATTTTTCCTGAAATTCGGATTGAATTCCACTTCGTCAATTTCGATTCGCTCATCTCTAGTGACAATGCTGCCATGAAATCAATGTGATTACTGAGCCATTCCCTTGAATGGGGGTAGAACTGCTCCATGACTCTAACCTCTGTCTGGAGGAGGGGGCAGATACATTGTTGCTGCTGTGTTACTAAGGCCTCTTTCACACTTGCGTTGTCCGGATCCGGTGTGTACTCCACTTGCCGGAATTACACGCCGGATCCGGAAAAACGCAAGTGAACTGAAAGCATTTGAAGACGGATCCGTCTTCAAAATGCGTTCAGTGTTACTATGGCAGCCAGGACGCTACTAAAGTCTTGGTTGCCATAGTAGTAGTGGGGAGCGGGGGAGCAGTATACTTACCATCCGTGCGGCTCCCGGGGCGCTCCAGAATGACGTCAGAGCGCCCCATGCGCATGAATGACGTGCCATGCGATCACGTCATCCATGCGCGTAGGGCGCCCTGACGTCACTCTGGAGCGCCCCCGGGAGCCACACGAACGGTAAGTATACTGCTCCCCCGCTCCCCACTACACTTTACCATGGCTGGCAGGACTTTAGCGTCCCGGCAGCCATGGTAACCATTCAGAAAAAGCTAAACGTCGGATCCGGTAATGCGCCGAAACAACGTTTAGCTTAAGGCCGGATCCGGATTAATGCCTTTCAATGGGCATTAATTCCGGATCCAGCCTTGCGGCAAGTGTTCAGGATTTTTGGCCGGAGCAAAAAGCTCAGCATGCTGCGGTATTTTCTCCGGCCAAAAAACGTTCCAGTCCTGAACTGAAGAAAGACATCCTGAACGGATTTCTCTCCATTCAGAATGCATTAGGATAATCCTGATCAGGATTCTTCCGGCATAGAGCCCCGACGACGGAACTCTATGCCGGAAGAAAAGAACGCAAGTGTGAAAGAGCCCTTAAGTGTAATCCCACAATGTGATTGAAAGGTCCTGGCAGGGTACTAGTATAGTGCAGTATGTGGGTAACATTTATGACGGGTAATTGAACTGAAAAATGTGTTTCCAGATGAAGCAACCTGTAATAAACCAAATAAAACGGTCTGGCACTTTATCAAGAACAGTGAGATGCATCACAGTTTAGGAAGGACAGCCATACATGATAAAGCAGGCCTCCTTCCTAAAGTCTCCATCTTTAGCTGCTTGATGCACTGCAAATCTAATCCAAAGTAGTCACAGATCACTAGATGGATGATTCACTGTTCACACAGGGGAACGTAATGATTCGTGTGCATTAAAGGGCAATTATGAATCTGGTGGAAGTGCTGAAGCAAAAATTACAAAAAAACGTGATCCCCTTAGATAGTAATCCTATAGGGCTCTCCTGATATTACAGCAGTGAACACTGTGCCATCTTAGGCCTATGGTGAAATACAATATGCATCTGTCTGGTGCAATAGTGAGGGCAGGATGCTCCTATATATACTGCATATACATGCAGAATACTGTCCAGGTATTTACCAGGATCTAGGCAGGAGGTCGAGATCCCAACTGTTCTAGCAATTGGAAGGGGTCTCAACATTTTAAACTCCTCCAAGACTATCTTGTCTATGACAATTCAGAAGATGAAGTAAATACCCTTAACATGCTTGATAGGCCATATGTCCCCATGGGTACATCTAATTAGGTCACTTACAGTAAATCTGCTATTAGGTGTGGGGCCACTGCACCACTGGCATGGGCTTATGCAATTGAGCTATACGCAGAGATCAGCAACCTCCGCCACTCCGTCTGTGGTGAAACTACGAGTCCCAGCATGCACACTTGCTTGGCTGTTCTCAGAACTCCCATAGAAAGTAAATGGAGCATGCTGGGAGTTGTAGTTTCACCACAGCTGGAGTGCCGAAGGTAGCTGACCCCTGAGCTATAGCCTTGTGAAGATGCCCTAGTTGCAAACAACTGTTTTGGCATTATTTAGTAAAAGGACTCCCCTATTCCTGGAGATGAGTGCGGCCGAGGGAGCCTGCTGCGCATGCGCATGGCGCAGATGAAGCCAAGGACCGTGCGCAGTGAAGGGAGATGTACTGTCCTCGGTTACAAAGGTGAGCTTGTGGGTAAAGTTCTAACTACGGCCTCATGCACATGGCGGTTGATCGGCTGTGCCCCTATTGTAGCCCGCAAACACTTGAATGGCTCCGCAATCCGGAACATTGCAGATAGATCACTGACCTATTGAAGTAGAATGGGGCTGGATCCGTCGGAGAAATCCGCACGGATGTTGCCTGTACAACGGCCGTGTGCATGAGGCCTTATTGACATCTTAAAGAGGGTGTTCATCTGCTGCAGTTGGAGATTTGGGCAGGATTACTGGTGTCCCCGATGCTGAGAAATACAGGCAGATACTTATCCATTGTGCAATGACCAGGGAAGTGTCTGATTCTGCAGCAGGGCAACGACCCCAAACATACAGCCGTTACTAACAGAGTCTTTATCACTTAAAGGGGTTGTCTCGCTTCAGCACGTACCATTCATTATGTAGAGAATGTTAATACAAGGCACTTACTAATGTATTGTGATTGTCCATATTGCTTCTTTTGCTGGCTGGATACATTTTTCCATCACATTATACACTGCTTGCTTCCACGGTTACGACCACCCTGCAATCCAGCAGCGGTGGTCGTGCTTGTACACTATAGGAAAAAGCAATGGCCTCTATGGTGGCCGGACTGTAAGAGCACTGATTGGCATGCACAGCAGCTACTGCCCCAGCCACCTCGTATCTGCGCTGCAGCGGTGGTTGTAACTAGTGATGGGCAAAGTATTTGCAAATTCGATTGGGCTGCTTCACCAAATTTTAAAAAAATATTCACTTTGTGACAAATCGCTGTTACCCATCATTGTACCGCTGAGACGCTGCGTTCGTAGCTAATCGCGGCATCTGATGGTAATAACAGTGTAAAAAAAATAAAAAATCATACTTACCTCATCCATGTGATGACGAAGAGTCGGCCGCCACCATCTTGATTGAAGATCTAGCGCGAAATCTCACACGTTATCACATCGGCCGGCGTGGTGAGGTCATGTGTCATCACACACAGGATTTCGTGCAAGATCTTCAAACAAGATGGCGGCGGTCCGGCTCGTTGCGTTCAAATGGATGTGGTAAGTTGATATTATTATTATTATTTTTTTTACAGCCATTCAGGGAAAATCGAGCCCCTTCCCCCTACTTGCTGTGTCCACCCCTCCTGTCCATCCAGGGCCCCTGTCTCACTCCTCTGCCTCTCATTATGGTGGCATCTGAACCGCATTCACCATAAGGACCTTCTAACGTCACAGGGTCATGTGACTGTGCCCCCCACCCCGTACTGTGCCCACTTATACCCTGCATTGTGCCCTCTTACCACACCCTGTGCAGTGCCCATAGTCATTCCCTGTACTGTGCCCTCTTATACCCTTTTATCCGGTCACTGTATGGTGGTTTTATCATTGTATGGCGGTGTTATCACTATATGGCGGTGGTATCCAATAACTGCATGGCCATAACAGTTTCCTCTTCCCTGCCCACGCCATGACCTGGCATGAGCGGGAAAAGATACAGATTGCGGTGTTAAGGACCTTTATGCCACAATCTGTGTCAGAAATACGCCTAAGGCTACTTTCACACATGCGTTTAGGTGCGGATCCGTCTGGTATCTGCACAGACGGATCCGCACCTATAATGCAAACGCTTACATCCGTTCAGAACGGATACGTTTGCATGATAATGCAAACGGATCCGTTTAGACTTTACATTGAAAGTCAATGGGGGACGGATCCGTTTGAATATTGAGCCATATTGTGTCAACTTCAAACGGATCCGTCCCCATTGACTTACATTGTAAGTCTGGACGGATCCGTTTGCCTCCGCACGGCCAGGCGGACACCTGAACGCTGCAAGCAGCGTTCGGGTGTCCGCCTGCTGAGCGGAGCGGAGGACAAACGCTGCCAGACTGATGCATTCTGAGCGGATCCGCATCCACTCAGAATGCATTGGGGCTGGACGGATGCGTTCGGGGCCGCTTGTGAGAGCCTTCAAACGGAACTCACAAGCGGAGCCCCGAACGCAAGTGTGAAAGTAGCCTAACATAGACGTATTTCTATATAATAAATGACCCCCTAATTGTATTATTATTCAAGGGTAGGGCTAATATCTTTATAGTATATATATTCTAGTGTACTATACTGTGCCCTGTATTTCCCAGTAGAAAATGATCCTTGGGAAACACAGTCCTCACCACTGACCACCGGGACCAGGCAGCGCTCTGTCAGTACATGGCGGCCTCCCTCTCCGCCACGCTGCTCCGCTGTGTACTGGAGCTTATTCTGACACTAGGGCTGGGTTCACATCCCATTTGTGCCATCCATTTAATGTATACCAAAAATATATGCGTTACCAGATGCCTCAGACTGATGCCGCACAGTGGTGTCCGTTCACCATACAATCCTCAGACTGATGCCGTACAGTGGCGTCCGTTCACCATACAGTTCCATGGTAAAAAACATATACGTTAACGTATGCATTTTTTACTTGACTCTGCAGGATACAAAAACGTGGAGCGCTGCACATTTGTATACATCAAACCGATAGGAAAAACGTGATGTGAACACACATTGGGGGGGGGGGGGCGTACTAAAATTTGCTGTGGGGCCCAGTCAGTTCTAGCTATATCACTGCACATCTCCTTCTCTCCTCCAGGCCTGGCTCACTGCTGCAGCGGAGGAGAGAAGGAGCGCAGGGAGCTGCGGTTAGTGATGGACAGGACCGCCAGCTCCCCTGCAATGATAGGTATGTGAGGGGGCCACTGGGGGGTCATTCATCACACTGTGAGGGCCCCTTACACAGTATAATGACTCTCAGTGCCCCCTATTTAGTATAATGATCCCCATTGACCCTCCATTTAGCATAATGACCACCAGAGCCCCCATTAAATATAATAACCCCTCGTGCCCCCTCCATACAGTATAACCCCCAGTGTGGGGGCGATTGGGGGTCATTATTCTGAATGGAGGGTCACTGTGGGGTCATTATACTGTGAGGACCCTTTACATAGTATAATGACCCCCAGTGTCCCCCATTTAGTATAATGACCCCCAGAGCCCCCTCCATACAGTATGGGGGCGACTGGGGGTTATTATTCTGAATGCAGGGCCACAGGTGGTCATAATACAGTGGGGGGGGGGGGGAATTGGGGGTTCATTATACTGTGTGAAGGGCCACTAGTAGTCATTATACTGTATAGGGGCCACTGGGGGTCATTATACCGTGTGGAAGCCACAGGGGGACATGTCATTGTAAAAAAATGCCTCATGGGGGCCCACTGGGATTTATCGCCCAAGGGCCCACATGAACCTGGAGCCGGCCCTGGATGGAGCGGCCGAGCGAGCGTCCTCCACTCAGTGCGCCTGCGCCAACTGAAGACCGGCGCGAGATTTAAAACGCAGACAGGGCCAGTCAGAGGACGAGTGCGTCCGCTGGCCCTGTCAATCAACATGAGGAGGGGGCGTCATTATGAATGGAGGATGCGGCTGCTAGCAGCAGGTAGCCGCCCTACCTGCTGCTAGAGAGGTAATTTGCATAATATAAAAGTCTGTTTTTTTATAGAACTACTGAACCAAACAGAGTAATAGCTACGGTATATATATTGAGAAATCGCAGCATAAGGATTTTAGGGAGACCAAAAAAGCCCTTTAATCCGCTCCTACATTTATCAAAACTAATCAATAAAATATATGCACCCCAAAATGGTGCTGTTGAAAAATTACAGCTCCACCCAAAAACAAGCTCTCGCCGCTATCAATGGAGAAAAAAATAAATAAATGATGGCTCCTGAGAGGCAGGCAGCAATGATAAAATGGCAGTAATATGTGGTAAACAGGTGAATACAGGTTGAAATTCTTACATGCAAAGCCTTCCTGGCCTACTAGATGTTTCCAGTGCATGACAGCAAGCAGAGGTCTTGAAAACGTTGAGCAATGTAATCAAAACTCTTCTCATTTCGTATTACACCATGACTAAGCTTTATGTACATCAGATTTGTTTTTTTTTTTTCTATAAACTATATAAGGTTTTGAGAAACTAGATTAATAACGATTACTGACAGGCTGCCTATTTGCCGGGCAGATGCGCAGCTCGTCAGCTCGTGTTCACATTTGCTACACCTTGGACGCTCCGGTATCGCCGCTGTGTACTCTGGGCAGCACCACCAGTGACAGCTGCGCTCTGCAGTGACATGGGAGCTGGTCACTGGCGCGTCTTAGCCAATCACATATCCGAGTACGGCAGCGACAGCCAATCAGTGCCTGTTTTCTGGGACCGGCCCCCTCAGCGCTTACAGCTCAGAGTCCCGGAAGCAGCGGGCAGGTGCAGAGTGAGCCGACGTTCCCTGCAGTACACAGACCGCCGTCACCGCTGCATCCGGACTGTGGAGGGCGCTGTCCTATGGAGGGGTGGAGGTAAGGAGCAACTGCGCCACAGGAGCCATTAGCCAGGCTGGGTGTAGCACTACACGTCCCAGCAAGGCTGTGCTCCTATCCGGGGACTGCAGCCACAGTCATCTCCGCAATTATCTGGGTCCCCAGGGTTTGGGATTCAATTTCAAGTGTCAAGGGACATCTTCAATAGTCATGGAAAAGAGAAGCTAGCAGGCATTAACCCTTGAGGTGCAGGATGACAGGGTGCAGGTCTGGCCATGCAACCATAGAAGTCAATGTAAATCTCATGTCAGGTATGGATTGTAATGAAGTTAGATGGACATAAATGACAAGATATAATGTATGTTCCCTCTAGATATTAAAGGGGTACTCCGGGACTTAGTGTTTGATGGTCTGACCTCAGGATCGGCCGTGTCCTGCCTGGACTCGTGAGTGTAAGGAGGACATTGGGAAGACGGAGAAGCAGTCCGCTGCGCATTTCTCTCTGTGATCGGGAGCGCTCTGCTGATCATTAACAGGGCTGTCCGAATTATCATTTTTTTATTGTTGCAAACTCACAGGAGCCTGTTAAAATAGTAAAAAAAAAAAAACTTTAAAGGGATTCTGTCACCTCTTTTTACCCTGTAGAGATGCGGACATGCACAGCTAGATCGCCGCTAGCATGTCCGCAATATACCAGTCCCATATTTTATATATATGTAAATCAGCCTGGTAAGGAGCCCGAGGGGCTGCACTAAGCGTTCTGGAGCCCATCCATGCCCCCCTGTGAAGGAGCCCAGCACCGCCTGCATCCACGAATCTCCTCCTGCTCACTGAAGTCAGATCGCCATAATCTCATCTTGCGCATGCGCAGTTCCTTCCCTGAGGCAGCACAGGGAAAGAACACTGTCGGCACTGCGCATGCGCGAGTTCGCCCATCGCGAGATTACGGCGATTTGACTTTGTGAGCAAGGAGGAGACTCGTGGATACAGGCGATGCTGGGCTCCTTCACAGGCGGGCATGGCTGGGCTCCAGAGCGCTTAGTGCAGCCCCTTGGGCTCCTTACCAGGCTGATTTACATATATATAAAATCATTTTTTACACTCAATAAAACCACTCAGAGATATGGGACAGGTATATTGCGGACATGCTAGCGGCGATCTAGCCGTGTATGTCCGCATCTCTATAGGGTAAAAAGAGGTGACAGAATCCCTTTTAATTTATCTTCCATAGCCCCTTTCAATCCAGATACCATAGCCCTCCGATCCAGAACCAGAGTGGAGGCATGGGATCTGCTCAGTGCATAGCTAGAAATGACAGGCCCCACCGCAACCCCGACTCCTGTGGCTAGTCAAGATCGTTCTCTCAGACGAGGCCCGGCCGTTTCCTAAATGTCACTGTATATAATGTCATTGTATAATACTGCTGAGGGGGCCCTGACAATAAAATCTTTTACTCCTCCCCCTGGGTGGGCTCCTACCGAGTTCGGGCCCCAAAGTAGCCGTTTCCCCTATAGCTATGTCCCTGGATCTGCTAGGTAAGTAATGATCACTTCTTTGTTAAAGGGCATCTGCCACCAGCGTCCTCCCTTTCCAGCTGTTTGCACAGACACCTAGCTGGGGTTCACCTGATTAAAATGCTGTTTTTCTTTTGTTGATCTGAGGCTCCATTGCCGAGTTATGATGTATTTTTTAAATATGCAAATGAAGCCTTTGTAGTGATGGGAAGTTTGAATCTTTTAAATGAATCGGTTCATTCAAAAGAACCGATTCATTAATCGAATCTTCGATTCACTTGCTGAGTCGGCTGACAAGCAAGTGAACAGAAGCCCAGGGGGGAAAACTCAGGACCGGAGGGGTAATTAATATAACTAAAATTGTTGCAGACCAGGTGGGTCGGGGGGGCCCAGCCTTTACTCTAGGATCATGTTACACAAGACCTGCTAACCTCACACTGCGCTGGATCCGCTCAGTCAGATGAATCGACTCCTCCAGTTCAGTGAAAGGAATTGATTCAAAAGAACGATTTGTTCAAGAACTGGACATCTCTAAGCCTTTGGTGCAATCAGGGCGTCACTCTGGCTTTTGTTGCACCCAAGCTCTGCTCCTCTCTGTGGCCAGCCCCTCCCTCGCTGTTTTGATTGACAGGGCCAGGCAGTGGCAAAAAGCAGCCAGGGAGAGTCTGGCCAGAGAAATGAGTGGCGCTTGGATGCAACAAGAGCAATAGTGTTGCCCTCATTGCACCAAAGTCCTAATTTGCATATTAAAACAAAAGTATCACAACTCAGGAAAGGAGCATTGGATCAACAAAACAAAAAACGCGTTTTAATCGGGTGAACCACAGCTATGTGTCTATGCAAACAATAGGATGGAAAAGTCTGTCACCTACTTTTAGCGCTCATATCTCGTTATTGCGCAGTTCCCCCTCATTTAAACAGTACCTTTATTGTATATGTCTCATGTAGAGAAGCTTAAAAAACGAGCTTATAACCATATGCTAATTAGGTTTGCCCAGTAGGGCTGCAGTAAATGATTATTTTAGAAATCGAGTATTCTACCGATTTATTTTTACGATTAATCGAGTACTCTAATAAGAAAAAATGAATTGACTGTTTTCCTTTATAAAAACTCATCAGACCCCCTGCCATCAGTCCCCAACAGCCTTCGTTCCCCCCTGTGCCATCAGCTCCGTTCCCCCCAGTGCCATCATCTCCCCCCCCCGTGCCATCAGCTCCGTTCCCCCCAGTGCCATCATCTCCCCCCCCCCAGTGCCATCAGCTCCGCTCCCCCCAGTGCCATCAGCTCCACTATCCCCCAGTGCCATCAGCTCCACTATCCCCCCGTGCCATCAGCTGTTCCTGGTGGCCTTTTGACTGGAACTATTCTCTGTGATTCTCTGGTTGGAGCCATTCATGGAAGCAGTCTGGTTGGCACTATACAGGTGGCTGCTCTAGCTGCCATCATTTATGGTGACACAAACTGGCACTAGTCATATAGTCATAGAAGCACTCTGACGCCCTTTCTTTTTTATTTTTTTGGGGCACCCTGGCTGGCACCATTTCTGGGCACCTTTACTTCCTTTCTTGTATTATCCTGGGATCTCGAGGACAGGCCTCCTGCAATCTGGCGCTGCCGCTACCACACACAGCTTCTGTCCCAGCACCCAGAGCTGTGCCCGTCCATGCAGCCTGCCCTCCTCCTGACACCCGGAGTGCACAGCATCATTGGTTGCTATGCCGCTGGGCTCCCGGCCATAGTTGCGCCCCCACCCCCTAGCTGTCACAACTTACCTTTCCAGCAGGGGCGCCGCCGACACTCCATCGTTCCGCGCTGCTCTGGGCCTGAGGTCACACAGTGGGTCAGGTCATGGCGTGTGTACGTCAGGAGGTCAGTGCAGCGCGGGACTATGGGCGTGCTGTGGAGTGTCTGGAGGCCCCCTGCTGGAAAGGTGAGTATTGCGGGCCAGCGGGAGACCACGGAGCAGGAGTAATAGCAAGCTCTTCACTCCCGCTCCATTGTCACGTGACACAAACGAATCCTCGATGCAAAAAATTTGCTTCAAGGATTTTTTTGTGTCAAGTTACTCGATTTAATTGAGTACTCGTTGCAGCCCTAGTGCCCAGGGGTGGTGTTATGGCCACAAGTGCCCAGGCCTCTCGCCAATGTGCCCACCCAACCTCTCCGCTTGCAGTTGTCTGCCACCCTGCCATCCTCGTTCGTCATCCTCCTCTGCCTCTGAGATCTCGAGCGCGCGCTGTCCACCGCCGAACTAGGAGGGCAGGGCGGGTCAGAGGACTGCAAGGGGAGTGGTTAGGCGGGCACATCAGCGAGGGGCCTGGAGACTAGCGGCCATAACGCCGCCCCTGGGAACTTGTGAGACCTAATTAGCATATCATTATAAACTTGTTTTTTCATCTTCTCTACATGAGACATATACAATAAAGGTACTGTTTAAATGAGGGGGAACTGCGCAAAAACACAATATGAGCGGTCTAGAGCGCTAAAAGTAGGTGACGGACTCCCTTTAAGCATTCTCTGTAGTAAGAGGTCCCCGTTAAGTTGAATGATGCTCTGCTGAGTGTATAATCATTATAATAAGGTAGGGGTTGACGTTAATTTACCTATATGGCGGATTTAGGTCAGAGCGGCGTTGGTGCTATAAACGGCTATTTCTTACTAACCTTTCCCGCTCCTACTTCACAGCACAATGACTCGGGGCGCTGTGGGAATTTGCTGCCTCCTTCTATTTTTGACCTTCAGTAGAAACCTGGAAGGAACATTTTTTTTGTCCTGTCTTTTTACTTATTCTTCACATGACTGCATACGGTAAAATAGCGATTTCTTATAGATTGTGGCGTCTGTGCTGGAAGTCCTCCCGCTGCATGAGATATAGCATTGTGCCGCTGGTTAGGTAATCTGCTGTTGTGCTATATTACGGTAATTTGCTCAGTAACAATATTGCTCTCCTATACAGAAGTGCGGTTTACTGTATGTGCCATGTACAGACGTGACGTGTTCATACAGACGTGACCTGTCACACTTCGGCACAGGTAGAGACTGCTCTACAATGTACGACGGCGCCGACCTGGCGTAGGCTGCTCCACAGTTTGGATATGCCCCCATTGTCTGATAGGTGCAGGTCCCAGCTGTGGGGGAGCCCCGAAAGTGGTGGAGAGCGCCCTGCGCATGCGCAGCTGCCCTCCATTCATTTTCTATGGGGTCGCTAAAAATAGTCAAGTTCTGGCTCGGCGATTTCCACCAGGCCCATAGAAGTGAATGGGAGCGGTGGGCGAGCATGTGCGGTACGTTCCCATTCACGTCTATGGGTAGAGAGCGCTCTATGGTGGCCGGACCGGAGTCCTCCAGTCACCACTTTGCGGGGCTCCGGTCCCGATATAGGTGCGCGTCCCACTGCTGGGACCCGCACCGATAAGACAGCGATATTACCCCTTTAATGTAAAGAATGAAAATCAGACCTAATCTGGTACGTGGCAACCACTTTCACAAATAATTTAGAAAAAAAAGGGCAGGTGGCGCTAAACAGATAGTGAATAGCTCAGCGGCTTTACAAAATTTTTAAATACATGCAATTACAAATGTATTCAGATCCAGGTGCTGGTTTGGAAACTGCATTTTCCGTGGGAAAACCCTTTTAAAGAGGGTTCCTAGAACTTAAATACTATTGGCCTATACTCAGGGTAGGTCACCAGTATGAGATTAGTAGGGGTCTGCCAACTTGGCACCCCTGCCATTCAACTGTTTGGGGCAGGTGCCTGAAACGATAGAGTAGACAGAAGGCTGCAGCTCAGCAACCGTTCACTTGAATAGGAGCTGGGCTGCAGTACCCTGGTGTGGGCACTAGACGGTGGACAGAACCTTGCGCCACCTGTTCCGTCTACTGTAGTGTTTCCAGTGCCTGCCCAAAACAGCTGATCTGTGGGGGAGCCAGGTGTCAGACCCCTACTAATCTGATACTGATGACCTATCCTGAGGTCATCAGTATCTAAGTACTGAAAATGGAAATGATGAGCCGCAAGGAAAGCCTGCAGAAATTGGCAGGCAGATAATAACATGGCACACGTGCTGTGTCCATATGTCATAAGCATGAACACGTGTAACACGGCTGTGATCAACAAACCTGTATAGGCAGATACAAGCTCCTTGATTAGTAATTTGGTGAGAAATTCTGCATTAATGAGACATTCGTCAGGACTCGCAGGACTTTACCGCTTACAAAATCTTTGTGTTTTGCAGAATGAACCGGTGTTGAGATGGGCTGCTGGCGTCTTGGAGTTTTAGTGCCTTGTAAGTCGCAATGGCTTCAGAGATGGAGAAGGCCGATGCTCTCCTCCAGACAATCAGCACTGCGTCCGTGGCCTCCAGTCTAGGGTTGGGCGTCTTCTGCTTCTTGGCAGACAAAGTGCAGCAAGCGCCTTTCATCCAGCAAAATGATTGGCTTCGAGCCATGTCCGACAGCGCAACCCATGGTGTGATTGGCATGTGGTCGTGGGCCATCGTCGTTGGCCTCCGGAAGAGAAGTGACTTCTGTGAAGTTATTCTTGCTGGATTCTTTGCCTGTATCATAGACTTGGACCACTTCTTCATTGCCGACTCCTTCTCATTAAAGGTCAGTGACTCCATGACTTAAATAAAATATTACCTCCCTGAGCACACAGTAATGCGCAAATCCATCCTAGACATATTATATGTTGTTGGTAGATATCGGGGGGCTAGCTAAGGGACGACCAGATATGTGCCGTCATGCTGCGTGCCAGGAGGAGCTTCAACAAACTCTACCTTGACCAAGTGATTTAGATATAGGGCTAGGGTGGTGATTTTAATCCTTTCCCAGAGTAAGGCCCCATGCACACGGCCGTTGTTCACAGCCGTGTGCGGGCCGTGTTACCGCGGCCTGGATCCCTCCTGAGAGCAGGAGCGCACGGCGTCACTGGTTGCTATGACGCCGTGCGCTCCCTGCTGCCGGCACAGTACAGTAATACACTGGTATAGATCATACCAGTGCATTACTGTATTGCGGCGGCAGCAGGGAGCGCACGGCGTCATAGCAACCAGTGACGCCGTGCGCTCCTGCTCTCAGGAGGGATCCAGGCCGCGGTTCCACGGCCCGCACACGGCTGTGAAACACGGCAGTGTGCATGGGGCCTAAGGCCTAGTTCACACGAACGTATGGCTTTTATAGTTTTTTGCGGTCCGTTTTTCACGGATCCGTTGTTCCGTTTTTGAGTTCCATTGTGTTTCTGTTTTTCCGTTTCGTTTTTTCCGTATGCCATGTACAGTATACAGTAATTACATAGACAAAATTGGGCTGGGCATAACATTTTCAATAGATGGTTCAGAAAAAATGGAACGGATACGGAAGACATACGGATGCATTTCCGTATGTGTTCCTTTTTTTGCGGACCCATTGACTTGAATGGAGCCACGGAATGTGATTTGCGGCCAAATACAGGACATGTTCTATCTTTCAACGGAACGGAAAAACGGAAATGCAGAAATGGAATGCATACGGAGTACATTCCGTTTTTTTTGCGGAACCATTGAAATGAATGGTTCCGTATACGGAACACAAAAAAACGGCCCATACACTCGCAAAAAAAAACCGTTTGTGTGAACTAGGCTAAAGAAAATCCTAACTACTGATTCATTGTGAACATTAAAACCCCTGGAAGGTCACCTGTTACATAAATCTTCTACACCTTGTTTTTTGGAGGTTACCTGTTACAGAAGTCTCCTGCACCTTGTATTTTGGAGGTTACCTGTTACAGAAGTCTCCTGCACCTCGTATTTTGGGGGTTACCTGTTACAGAAGTCTCCTGCACCTTGTATCTTGGAGGTTACCTGTTACAGAAGTCTCCTGCACCTTGTATTTTGGAGGTTACCTGTTACATAAATCTTCTACACCTTGTATTTTGGGGGTTACCTGTTACAGAAGTCTCCTGCACCTTGTATCTTGGAGGCTTCTGTACGATTGCATGGGTTGTAAGGATTATAAAAACATGGCTGCTTTCTTCCAGGAACACCTCCTCATCTGTGCATGGGGTGTGTCTGGCATTGCACTTAAAGGTTTTGTTTCACTTCAGAAAATGGCATTTATCATGTCGAGAATGTTAAAACAAGGCACTTACTAATGTATTGTGATTGTCCATATTACCTCTTTTGCTGGCCAGATTCATTTTTCCATCACATTATAAATTGCTTGTTTCCATGATTGCGACCACCCTGCAATCCAGCAGTGGTGGTCATGCTTGCAAAGTAAAGTGCCAGCCTCTCTGGTGGCTGGGACCGTGGGAGTACACCTAAGCTGGTGCTTTTCCAATAGTGTGTAAGCATGGCCACCTCTGCTGGATTGCTGGGTGGTCATAACCATGGAAACAAGCAGTGTATAATGTGATGGAAAAATGAATCTAGCCAGCAAAGGAGGCAATATGGCCAATCACAATACATTAGTAAGTGGCTTGTATATTAACTTTCTCTACATGATAAATGCCATTTACTGAAGTAAGACAACGCCCTTAAGTGAATGGGGCTGTTAAGATAGTTTGACAAGTGTTCAGCCCAAAGCTATCTGTAGTCTTCGGTGACAGTTGGGAGACCCTCATACATAATAATTGTCTGATTCTGTTGATATTTAATATGTATGGCTCCAGGGGCTATCCCATGATTGATGTAAAAATAGAACATGACTATCACTTTCTAACAAAGCTAGAACCAGCCCTGTACCTCACATAGATCCAGAGGTCTCCCTATTCATTGCTCTGCTACATTTATATCAAGATGACAGCCAAATGGGTGTGTTCTTTCTGCTGCAACTCTCAAGGAAGTTGAAAGATGGAACTGAGCATCCACCATAGCGAGGTGGACAGAGGAATAAGAAACAAAGCAAACAGCAGGTGGCGCTATACAGATATATTTTACTGAATAACTCTTGGGCTATACAAAAATTTTTATTACACGCAATTACAAAAGTATTCAGATCCAGCTGCTGGTTTGAAAACTGCTGAATATTTTTCGTGGGACAACCCCTTTAAGTAGCAGGATAGAGCCCACACCTGAACCATCATGGCCAGTAAAAAAGCTTGCGAGCCATTGGCAAACGGCATGACCACCGATCAGAACATCTTCAGGACAGCAGGACATCTCATATATGCCATAAAATAAGGAGGTCTATGTGGTGACACATGACGGGTCACCCTTCTCTGCACTGGAAGGAAGAAGCGGGGGTGTGACGAATACCGCACCTTGCTGCCACCGGACGTCAAATACGTAGAGCCAGCGAGATACGGTATAGTCACTTGTTACCAAGGCATGACGTTACGCCATCCCTGAGGAGCAGGTAAGGTCAGCTTGGTACAGTGTTCACAAACCTCTCCTGTCCACACGGGCACAGAAGGGCAACAATCTGAGGGAGTGAAACAGCGCTTCCTCAGCCCGGGAAGACTGCCACCAGCTTCTCGTTTGATATAAGCCCGTTCCCATTCACGTCTATGGGTAGAGAGCGCTCTGTGGTGGCCGGACTGGAGTCCTCCAGTCACCACTTTGCGGGGCTCCGTTCCCGATATAGGTGCGCGTCCCACCGCTGGGACCCCCACCGATAAGATAATGGGGGCGTATCCTAGCGATATTACCCCATTGTCTGAGATGATACAACCCCTTTAATTATATAGGGTGAGAAACCAACCCGCAGTAGCGTATAACTAGGCTGAAACACGGACGTGGGGATTCGTGATCGAAATGCCAGAACAGCGAAAGATTTAATTATATATTTAATTGCCTTAAGGGCTCACTAGACATAACACTATACACACAAAGAATATATACAGTGGTCTGAGGTTACAAATACAGATGATGGGGTACAACCAGGGAGCAGAGCAAAAGTCAGTTCACCAGGCATATGAGTCCTTTGGGTTGTGATGAGTTCTTAGCTGTAGTCACATGGGAGGCAGTGATGTCAGCAGTTTGCAGGTCCCTCTAAACACATGGCACGATGTGACCCCCCCCCCCCCCCTTTAGAGAAAAGACTCGCCCGCTTGCTGGCACAAGCCTTTTGACCTGTAGCCGGCCCCTCCCGGCCTCTTCCCACTCCCCCTCTTCTGGGGCTGGAAGCAAATGAGTCACAAAACCGATTAGGGCTCATGGCTTCCCCCTGCCGGATCCGTGCTGTCTGAATGGAGGTGAGAAATTTTGTGCAAATGGCCTTCTTCGCCAGGACCTCCTGTGGAGTTCTCTGACCTATATCGCATATATGAAATAATAGTCCATTTGTAGGGGTGTAGCTATAGGGGAAGCAGCCGCTAAGGGGCCCACCCAGGAGGAGGACTAAAAGATTTTATTTTCAGAGCCCCCTCAACAGTATTATACAATGACATTATCTACAGACACTGTAGGAAACGGACTGAGCTGCTGCCGGGCCTTGTCTGAGTCGCTTGGGGGGGGGGGTCATTAAAAAACTTGTTGTGGGGCCCAGTCATTCCTAGTTACGCCACTGTACATTTCTAAATAAATGCTGACCCCACTGCGTACTTGCAGCAATGAGACGACTTAGGTTTTGTTTTTGCAGCCTGGATGTTCAGTCGTCAGAAATAGGTCATCTTTCCTCAAAGCTGCTGAATATTTGATAGAAAAGGCGTCTGGAATTTTATTTGTGAGTGCGGCTTTCAGTTGTCCTTCAGACTGGCATGTTGAGAGTTATATTACATATCACATAAAGGGGAAGTACTCGAAATACTAGAATGCAAAATATATTGTTTCATATTAAAAATACTGGAGTAATAAAAGGCCGCGTTCACACTTTGTGCTGTACTGCAGTTTTTGTGCTGCGTTTCAGTGCAGGAAACGTCTGATCTGCACACACATGTGCAGATTCGGCACTGAGACCAATCGGAGTTCTCATTTTTCATGGCGGTATAAGAAGTTAAAGGGGTTGTCCAGGTTCAGAGCTGACCCGGACATACCTCCATTTTCACCCAGGCAGCCCCCCTGACATGAGCATCGGAGCAGTTCATGCTCCGATGCTCTCCTTTGCCCTGCGCTAAATTGCGCAGGGCAAAGGCATTTTTCTGAGTTCCGGTGACGTACCGGGGCTCTCTATGGGGCTGACAGGAACCCCGGTGACGTCACCGGCACTGATGGGCGGGATTTGGCTCTGCCCTAGCCAGTAAAACGGCTAGGGCAGAGCTAAAGCCCGCCCCTCAGAGCCGGTGACGTCACCGAACACACCGCTGGGCGGAAGTTACCTGCCCGGCAGTGTGTTATTGAAAACACAAGAGCCCGTGCCCTGCGCGATCTAGCGCAGGGCACTGGAGCGCATCGGAGCATGAGATGCTCCGATGCTAGGCTCAGGGGGGCTGCCGGGGTGAAAATAAGGGTATGTCCGGGTTCAGCTCTGAACCCGGACAACCCCTTTAAAAGTAAACTCAGATTGGTTGCTATGGGCAACAAAGACCGGTTTACTCTAAGGCAGTTTTGATAAATGAGGCCCTTTGAGGAAGAGTTATAACAATTGTCTAAAGTGTTCTATCACATCATGGGAAGTGGGTGTGGCTTCACTGAAAGGGACAGATTTTAAATGCGCCAAAATGTTGGTGTATTTGTGGAGTAAATGGATGGAATTCTAGCATTAATTTGGTGCAGAATTTACAATACTCCAAACTTATAAAAGTGCATGCGCCATAAAGTAAATCTGTCTAATATTAACCCCTTAACCACTCCTGTCTCCCTCCTCTCTTCCTGCTCGCTGCTGCTATATCTATGGCGAGCATAGGTCATCAATATTAAAATCCCGGAGAAAGCCTTTAAGACGCATAGTGATACCTCATAAAATACTTATTAATTAACATTCACCATGTCTACTTTATGTTGGCATAATTTATATTTTTTTTTTTATGACTTTCACCTGACAGGGTGGATCACGTGATATTTTTATAGAGTCGGTCGTTACAGACGCGATACCAAATATGTCTATTTATAATTTTTTAAGTTTTACACATTAAGAGCATGTTTTTGTGTTGCCATTTTCTTACAGCCATATTTTTGACAAAATTTCTGGCTATGGTCTTGTGTAAGGGTCAGTTTTTTTTTGTGGGATGAGGTGATGTTTTTAGGGTAAATGCACACGATCAGGATTGCGTGCGGAAAATCCACACCGCAGGTCATGTACATTGTATTCTATGAGAATTTGAATTTCTCATGCACACGATGCAGATTTTTTATTTTTTTTTGTGCGGATTTTGACCTATGGAATAGATTTTAAAATCTGACCGGATTTTCTCTATTCACTTCAATGGGGAGTTTAAAATCCGCATCAAATCTGCCCGTAAATCCGCACCAATTGAAGCGGAATGACCGCATGGATTTTTATGTCACTTTTTTCCGTATTTTATTTTTTCTTCTATTTTTAACAATTTTGAAATGACTTAATTGGGGAAAAAGGGCACTTTTGTACATGTGAAATTTTTTTATTTTTTATAAAGCACTTTTATTTTTACTTCTGGAGGACATTTAACATCACTTTATTTTTATTTTTTTAATACTGATTTCTCCTGTAACTGGGACTGATATAGTAACCCCAGTTACAGGGACATTACAACCCCCAGAGAGCTCAGTGTTGGACCCCGAACTACAGGTTGCACCTTAGCTAGCCACTCGGAAAAGGTTATCTGAGCTTGGCGAACCTATTTAAAGCGAATAGTGCCCTGTGAGGACCCGTTAGTGACTCTGTTGTCACACCTTCACCTCGTTATGTCTCACCACTACAGGAGGCCAGTAGACTGTAATGAGGGTGTCACTGGCTCCATAGCTGTGATATATGGATGTTCCCACAACCTCTGTGCTGCGAGTCTGTTTCACCTTGTAGAAATCACGGAGAATAGTAGAAATTACAGTATTTTTTAGCTTTTTGAGTAAGGCCTCATGCACACCACCGTAGGTTTGGTCCACATCCGCTTCACATATTTTGTGGATCGGATGCGGACCCATTCATTTCAGTGGGGCTGTGTGCTGTCCGCATCCGTATTTCCGTTTTGTGGTCCTGCAAAAAAATTGATCATGTCATATTCTTGTCCGTTTTAACTCTGAGAGCCTGAACCGCAAAAATAAAACCGAATACACACATGCCGTTTTTGATGCCGTGTCAGTAAGCAGTGGATCCAGTGGGAAGGAGAAGAAGTCCTTACCTTATACAGGTCCTTCTCAAAAAATTAGCATATTGTGATAAAGTTCATTATTTTCTGTAATGTACTGATAAACATTAGACTTTCATATATTTTAGATTCATTACACACCAACTGAAGTAGTTCAAGCCTTTTATTGTTTTAATATTGATGATTTTGGCATACAGCTCATGAAAACCCAAATTTCCTATCTCAAAAAATTAGCATATTTCATCCGACCAATAAAAGAAAAGTGTTTTTAATACAAAAAAAGTCAACCTTCAAATAATTATGTTCAGTTATGCACTCAATACTTGGTCGGGAATCCTTTTGCAGAAATGACTGCTTCAATGCGGCGTGGCATGGAGGCAATCAGCCTGTGGCACTGCTGAGGTGTTATGGAGGCCCAGGATGCTTCGATAGCGGCCTTAAGCTCATCCAGAGTCTTGGGTCTTGCGTCTCCCAACTTTCTCTTCCCAATATCCCACAGATTCTCTATGGGGTTCAGGTCAGGAGAGTTGGCAGGCCAATTGAGCACAGTAATCCCATGGTCAGTAAACCATTTACCAGTGGTTTTGGCACTGTGAGCAGGTGCCAGGTCGTGCTGAAAAATGAAATCTTCATCTCCATAAAGCTTTTCAGCAGATGGAAGCATGAAGTGCTCCAAAATCTCATGATAGCTAGCTGCATTGACCCTGCCCTTGATAAAACACAGTGGACCAACACCAGCAGCTGACATGGCACCCCAGACCATCACTGACTGTGGGTACTTGACACTGGACTTCAGGCATTTTGGCATTTCCCTCTCCCCAGTCTTCCTCCAGACTCTGGCACCTTGATTTCCGAATGACATGCAACAGTCCAGTGCTGCTTCTCTGTAGCCCAGATCAGGCGCTTCTGCCGCTGTTTCTGGTTCAAAAGTGGCTTGACCTGGGGAATGCGGCACCTGTAGCCCATTTCCTGCACACGCCTGTACACGGTGGCTCTGGATGTTTCTACTCCAGACTCAGTCCACTGCTTTCGCAGGTCCCCCAAGGTCTGGAATCGGTCCTTCTCCACAATCTTCCTCAGGGTCCGGTCACCTCTTGTCGTTGTGCAGCGTTTTCTGCCACACTTTTTCCTTCCTACAGACTTCCCACTGAGGTGCCTTGATACAGCATTCTGGGAACAGCCTATTCGTTCAGAAATTTCTTTCTGTGTCTTACCCTCTTGCTTGAGGGTGTCAATGATGGCCTTCTGGACAGCAGTCAGGTCGGCAGTCTTACCCATGATTGCGGTTTTGAGTAATGAACCAGGCTGGGAGTTTTTAAAAGCCTCAGGAATCTTTTGCAGGTGTTTAGAGTTAATTAGTTGATTCAGATGATTAGGTTAATAGCTCGTTTAGAGAACCTTTTCATGATATGCTAATTTTTTGAGATAGGAATTTGGGTTTTCATGAGCTGTATGCCAAAATCATCAATATTAAAACCATAAAAGGCTTGAACTACTTCAGTTGGTGTGTAATGAATCTAAAATATATGAAAGTCTAATGTTTATCAGTACATTACAGAAAATAATGAACTTTATCACAATATGCTAATTTTTTGAGAAGGACCTGTATTTCCACTGTCTTTTGAAATCACTCCTTAAGGCTTGTTCCACAGGGGTTTTCCGGCAGGGTGCGATGTGTGACGCAAATGCATAGCATCTGGACTAAATCCTAGTTTTCACGCATCATTTCTGCGTTCAGGAAAAATCGCAGCCTGTTCTATATTCTGCGTTTTTTCATGCAGCTCTTTTTCCATAGAAGTGAATAGGACTTCAGTCGGTTGCTAGGAGATGTAGATTGTTATTCTTCAGGGTTTTTTTTTTTTTCATGAGCGTGAAAAATGCATCAAAAAGCACCAAAGTGCAGAAAACCCTATTGCAGACAAGACAGTTTTTTTTTTTTTTCCTGAACAGACCTTGAAAGAATCCGTAACACTCGTGTGAAAGAGGCCTAACCTAGCTAAAAAAAAAAGCTGCATCAAAACGTACATGTATGATATCAGCCTTACAGAGCAGAACTGGAGCAGGTTGGGGCGCTGATCACAGGCAATTGTAGTAATTCTTGCATATTACATGACATGGCTGCTTCAGTAAATACTTGTGTTTCCCACGACGCAACAATTCTGCATCATCATTTCCTGCAAGACCATGTTGTACTGTTCCTCTGTTATTCCCCCTGACAACTCGGTGTTACCATTTCCCTTGTCAAAGGAAAGGTTTGGCCCTACACAGTCTTGCACTGTCAACACTGATTAGACAGGGTCTGACAGGAGGACACCCTCAACTGGTTACACCCAGTTGTTAATGAATTCATAAATTCCAAGAGGAGTAACAGAGGAACTCCACAATGCCCAGCTGTAACAGATGCTCCAGAATTGCCAGATCATGGATCATTTACTAATACAGACATGTCTAGTTATCTTTAATAGTATCATAGAGTATCTCAGGGGTGTCATCATGTTAAAGCAGTGAACTGACCATTAAAGGGGTGCCTGGCCAGTAAATAAAAAATGATGAAAAAAATATGTCATACTCGCCTAACTGATCATCCTTCCCCACATTCTCCAATGCCTCTTGGGTCACCTGCCGTCTTCTACTTATACAAAGCAGAGTATTAGACCTGAATACACCAGTGTCAGAACTGCGCTGAAATTGTATACCCTATAATCCCGAATACTAGACCCTGGGCTATGGCAGGCTACAGTGCTGCCTGGGCAGAGAGTTACTAAGTTATAGATGGAATTGGGATTATGTTTGGGGTTCTCCAATATGTGCCCCTCATCAGTGGGGTGAATTTCCCACAGAAAGCCGTACACCTGTGTCATTGTGTTTACATGGGCGCAGAAGCAGTGCCTGTGCCATCACCGCTGGAGCTTGGCTGTGAATAACAGCTAGACTACAGGATCGGAGATAACTCCAGTGCTGGGTGTTTAGCCTCTTAGATGCCACGGTCAAAAACGACTGTTGAATCTAAGTGGTTAGACAGAGGGAGGGAGCTCCCTCTTCCAAACCATCCACCCTCCACAACATGGTCATGGTGTGCCAATGTGTGCTATGGCAGCCGGGGGGACCTAACAATGGTTGTCAGGACTGCCATCTTGGTACACCGCTTATGTAATGACTTGAAATAAATGATCACATTATGTAGCCCACATAGTAAGTGCCATAAAAATAAAGAATAATAAACAACAGTGCTGCTTTTGTTCATCCAGCCTCCCAAAAATAAGAGTCAACTCATTCCATGTAAAACAAGCCCTTACGTGGGGCTGTCAGAATGTAACTATAAAAAAACAGGTTTGGTTGTTCGAGGGGTTATCCCATTATTAATGTAAAAAATTAAACTGAAACCCCTTATAGTACATGACAATCTCTTTCTAACAAGGCTAGAATCAGCCCTGTACCTCACATGGATCCACAGATCTCCCCATTCATTGCTCTGCTAGATTTATTTCGAGCTGGCAGCTCAGGGGCGTGTCCTTTCTGCTGCATCTCTTGATCTATCACAGGTCAGGGAGTATGTCCTTTCTACCGATCACCTGGCATGTCCTCTCTCTTTCCTTGTAATAGTCACAGATTCTAACAACAGATACAGCTGGTGGCAGGTGGAAGATGGAACTGAGCACGTGTGACCACTTTATTGAGGTGGACAGAGCGTAAGGAAAAGAACAAACAGCAGGTGGCACTATTCAGATACATTTTATTGAATAACTCTGTGGCTATACAAAATTTTTAATTACATGCAATTACAAAAACATTCCGATCCAGGGGCTGGTTTGAAAAATGTAGAATATTTAAGAGGTAAAATTGTTGAGTACAGGCTCAGTGACACCTAAAACCTTGCGTGCGCCCCTGGTCTGGTTTCTTGAATGCAGGTGATTACTGGTTCTTCTAAGGCCTCATGCACACAGCCGTATTTTTTGCGGCTAGCAGATTGACCCCTTCATTTCTGTGGGGGCATGCACACATCCCCATGTATTGTGGATCCGTGTGGCCGTTCCACAAATTATAGGACGTGTCCTATTCTAGTCCATACTGCAGACGAGAGCAGTCCTATATATTGAGGAGAATAAGAAGAAGGTAGAACGCACTCGGGAGATTCTGTGGTTTGCGGATCCATGGTTTGCGGACCAAAATATGGACAAGGTCGTGTTCATGGAGCCTAAGATTGTATCTGGTAGATCTCGCCTATACAGCCCGCAGGCTACAGAGCGAGTAGATGAGAAAAGCAGTCTGACCGCGTAGTCCGCACGGGACGCTGCAGGAAACCTCCGCTTTCTGCCCTTATAAAATATGTATTGATGGCAGATTGTCAGGGTGCCTTTTACCGGGGTCAGGCCGAGACGAGGTGAAATGTTAATTGAGCGTCTGTAGCAAAATGAAAACACGCAGCCTGCTGATGCGCCATGTGGATGGTTTCCATAGAAACAGAGGAGAGGATCAAAGAAGAAAACCGTGCGTGTAGCCGGCCAGAGAGGATATCTGATTCATTTCGGTACAGTACCTCCATCAGCGGGAATGAGTGTCTTTTTTTTCTCTCTCTTCCCTACAGTAGCAAATATTTAACCCGTTCAAGACCTGGGACATTTATCCCATTCCTGACAGATCGTTTCCTGTTTATTAGTACATGCAACTTTTTTTTCTGTTCGTTTATGTAGATAATTTTTGTGCCTTTTGTTCGTTGAGACATGGGGCTTTATTTTTTTATTTATTTTTTTAAACTCGTTTTATTGAAGTTTAACAAGAAAGGCATGTTACATTATCACAAGTAAAGAAGTAGCAGATCCAGGTTCAATCCCACGCAGGGGACATAGTACAAGCACAGCAGTACAAGACAGTATTGCATTAGATCCGGTACAACAAGGAGATGTACAAGTCAGGTGTCGTTTATAGACCACGAGGTAGAAGAGGCAGGTGCCTCAATGCATATAGACATTATACTACACATCGGCAACCGAATACATACAAGCGTTGTGCACAGTCAAAGGGGACGCACACCATTCACCCCACACTGTCAAACTTTTGTGGGCACTTCCTGTGAATATAGACAACCTTTTCCATGCTTACAGCCTGATTGACCAACGCTTTCCATTGACCCAGTGTAGGTGCTCTATCATCCATCCATCTCAGGGCAACGGCTTTCCTGGCAAAGAATAGGGTTTCGCTCAGAAGAATCCTATGGTGATGACCCCAAACTTCCTCATCTAGGATGCCGAGTAAGCAACTCTTTGGGCACAGCGGTACTGCATTTGGGACTATTGCGGATAGCACCCCTACCACAGCTTCCCAGAAGCCCCTTAAGTACGAGCAGTCCCACATGAGATGCCAGAAGTCTGCCCCGTCCTGATGACACCTGTGACACCTATTATGTGACAATCTGCCCATTTTTTTTTACTTTTTTTTTTGCATATTTCTTTTTATACCTGGTGGGGGAAAAAGGGAAAAATAGTCTGTGTCTGACATCTGTTTTCATTTTTATTAACTAAAATGCTCCTAAAATCTCCTTTCTATTACAGTTTTGACATAGGGATTATATAGTTTATGATCGGAAGCTGCAGCGCGACATTTTATTATTTATTAAAAAGGTTTTCTGAGACTATTTAGCTGATAGACCGGATAGATCGTCAGTATCTGATCGGTGGGGGTCCGACACCTCGGACCTCCGCCGATCAGCTGTTTGAGAAGGCATCGGTGCTCGTACTAGCTCTCTGGCTTGCCCCAGCATTTCCAAGGCCAGTGATGTCATGTTCATCGGTCACAAGGCCTAGGAGCATAGAAATGAACGGGGCTGAGCTGTGATACCAAGCACATCTGCTATACAATGTACAGGGAGTTGTTTGGGCGGGTCCAGTGGCGTAACTAGAAACGACTGGGCCTCACAGCAAATCTTTGAATGCCCCCCATGCCCAAGCAACTTCTTCTCAATCCCCTATTCCGCACAACCCCCATTCTTGTAGCTAGTTAAAACCTCTCTCTCGGACCAGGCCTGGCAGCCACTTCATCCGTTTCCTACAGTATCACTGTATATAATGTCAGTGTATAATACTATTGAGGGGGCCCGGACAATAGAATCTTTTAGTCCTCCTCCTGGGTGGGCCCCTTCTGAGTTCGGGCCCCAAAGTAGCCGCTTCTCCTGCTTCCCCTATAGCTACGCCCTTGGTCTGGTCCATAGACTGGAGAACTGGTGATGAAGGTCTTTACCGAACATAAAGCTGATACTGCCAGCTCCCCTTTCTTGTGTGTCTGACATAGGTTAAGGTTAATGGCACTTACCTAGGAAAACGCATCAGATAAATGTCAGGCGGACCGGTTGGGACAGTCAACCATCTAATATGTATGGGGCCTCCTAAAACTACTACAAGAGCAGATCTCAACTTCAACTGCCCGATTCTTCTGTTCTAAGCTGGCAGAGACTCGATCCCTGCTCCTCGTTTGTTAGCGGGGTCAGGAGACATAGCTATCAGCTGAAAACATTGTATTGTGTATGGCCAGCTTTATCTACAGTACATCCTGTATTTGTATTCTAAGCACAGTGATAACTTTTATACGATCCTGTATTTATAGGCTTGCGGTTACTGATGCTCTTTCCTTCTGTCCATAGGCTGCTCTCCACCTCCCTCACCGTCCTCCTCTCCACTGTTCAACCTTGATTCCTATCCTGGCCCTTGCCCTGAAGTTCCTCATGCAGCTTTTGAGGTTGAAGGACTCTTGGTGTTTCTTGCCTTGGATGTTGTTCATATCTTGGACTTCCCACCACGTCCGCGACGGAATTCGCCATGGACTCTGGCTGTGTCCATTTGGAAAGACTGGTCCGCTTCCATATTGGCTTTATGTGGCGATCACTGCTTCGCTCCCCAATCTGTGCTCCCTCGTCATGTACCTAACTGGAACGAGAGAAATGATGACCAAGAAGCACGGAATACACATCGATGTCTGAAGGAACGAGAGGACAAATCTTGATGGTTTAAAAAAAAAATGTTTACATTCCAGAAGATGTATGATGGTGGTCTACAGGTCTGCATTTCCTGTTACGTCCCATCAGCAGAATGCAAGCTGTTCTACAGTAGTGTGTAATCTGTATCTGCTGACTCGAGGCAATCACTCGCACACTAACACTATGTATACAATTGCCCAGTATATTCCTGCAGGGAACGAAGGTGTACCTACCGTACCTGAGCTTTCTTTTTTCAGAAACTGAGGTGTTACTTCCACATTTTGGATCTGAATATCAGATTTCGGAGTAAGAGAATATCACTATTTATTTAGTAATGCCATTGATTTTTAAGCTGACCTCTAATTTAGGAAAGTATAGAGAGGGGGATTAAGCACGGGACTGGAAGACATATATAAGTATTTAAAGTATATGTGTCACCAAAATATCTTTCTGCCAGTTAAAGCCTAATAGTAAAACACATCCCTTTTTTCTAATATGATTATATTTCCTGATTGTAGATTTTTTTTGTTCTATTTCCTGAACATGATTATGGGCGGTCATCTTGCCTGAGCTGTTCTTAGCAGCATTTATAGTGGTTTTCCGTGAGTTTTACACTGAGGACCTATCCCTTTCCCAGAGGCCTTCTCTCAGCTTAGCCTAAATCGTGTGAAGTCACTTTAACCGGTCACTTGGCCTAGGCTCGGCTCAGCCGCATTGAAGTGAATAGAGCTGAGCTGGGATACCAAGCATAGCCGCTATACAATGTACGGCACTGTGCTCAGTTTGCTGAGAGAAGGCCGCAGCACTACTGCGATCTTTTCCAAGATATGATGTACTATGGTAATTTCTGTTTATCCACATTGAGATTATGGGATTATTTTTTTAACCAAGGAGATTGAGATATATGTCTTTGTACATGCACAGCAGCAGTAGGCACATAAGACACTTTCCACTATTTACATGTTTTGCCTGGTAAGGCTACTTTCACACTGGCGTTTTGGTTTCCGTTTGTGAGATCCGTTCAGGGCTCTCAGAAGCGGTCCAAAACGGATCAGTTTTGCCCGAATGCATTCTGAATGGAAAAGGATCCGCTGAGAATGCATCAGTTTGCCTCCGATCAGTCTCCATTCCGCTTTGGAGGTGAACCGTTTTGGTGTCCGTCTGACAAAACTGAGCCAAACGTATCTGTTCCGACACACAATGTAAGTCATTAGGGACGGATCCATTTTCTATGACACAATCTGGCACAATAGAAAACGGATCCGTCCTCCATTGACTTTCAATGATGTTAAAGACGGATCCCTCTTGGCTATATTATAGGTAATACAAACGGATCTGTTCTGAACGGATGCAGACGGTTGTATTATCTGAACGGATCCATGACGGATCCGCAACAAACGCAAGTGTAAAAGTAGTCACAGGAAAATAAATGCCACTTTTACAGCAAATAGCACCCTCCCTTGTGGTCCCGTCTGGTTTGCTGGACTGCCTACAAAAATCAGAGCTTTAGGAAGTTACAATGAAACATAATTAATTTGGAATCTGGCCATTTCCTGACTGGATTCCTAATTTGTCAATTACCCCTTTATCTGTCATGATGTAAAATATAATCAGACTGCAGAAACTAAAGAAAATGTACTAAACCTTTCAGAATAGTGTTCATATACTAATGGTCAGAAAAGTAGAGCTTTACCTATAAAATAGATTCCAAAAAGTGAGATCCCATTAAGACGATACATTATTCACGTGTTAATAGTATAAATGTGAGAAGTAGTATTATATTATTAATAATATGATAGTGAGTGTCAGGAGGGGTATAACAAAATAGTATAAAGTCAACACTGGTAGGGGTGCCTCTTTTAAAGGAAGGATCCCTTACTTTTAAGCCTGAAATGTCACTATTTGGGAATTGATCAATGGAGCTACATTAATAAATTCACTACATTGTTCCAAAAATGTCAAGTCTGCTTTCTAACTGCACATTGGTGTCTATGCTGTGGATCTTCACAAACCTTTGCCTTTTTTATTTTTTATTTTGGGCACATATTACAGTTTACTTCCAGTGACAAATGGAATTTGCGACCCTGAAACAGAAAACAGGTATTAATGTGATCTGGTGTTTATTTTACCGTAAATCCTTTCATAGCTACCAAGATTTTCGATTTTTTGTTATGCCAGTGGCCCACTCCTGCCGCCTTACTCCTCCCGGCCGGTACAGCCACCAGAGCGCTCACCATCCCTCCTCGGTTGGGTCTCCAGTGGTCAGAAACTGCAGGCATCATATTGCTCTCTGGTGGGTCTGGCCACCAAAGCAGCGTGGCTCTGTCCGTTCCACCCAAACTGAGGCCTGCTCAGGCTCTCATTGCCCGTAGCATGCACCTTAATCTTCCCCAGCCTATGAGATCCCACCTCCAGATATTTAAGGCACTGTGGGAGGGTGCCTGAGCAATAATGTTTCTAGCTTGCTAGTTCCCTGTGAATGTACTCTAGGGGTGGGCGATATGTGATATAAATTTGGGCCACGATATGGATTTTCGCCATATCGCCTATATCACCGGACCGCGATATGATCGCGCTCTCTGCGTGCACCATTTTCTCCTGAGCCGGCCGGCACAGTGGAGGGAGAAGGAGGGAGTCCCTTCCTCCCCACTGTGCGCGGCTGCCGCTAAATACCAATGAGGACAGTGTAGGAGGGGAGGGACTGTGGCCACTGCGCCACCAATGAATGTGCCGGCTATATCCCACAGGGTCCCCCTCCTCCCCCCCATCATTGGTGGCAGTGGGCAGTTCCGATCGGATTCCCAGCAGTGTAATGCTGGGGCTCCGATCGGTTACCATGGCAGCCAGGAGTCACGCTACTGAAGCCCTGGCAGCCATGGTATGTTAGTGAGCAGCATTATACTCACGTGCTCCGTGGCCACCGGGCGCTCCTTCTTCTGTCTGTGCGTCGGATTGCTAATGCTTACAGCATTAGCAATGCGCCGCACAGACCTATGAGAAGAAGGAGCAACCGGCGGCCACGGCGCACGTGAGTATAATGCTGCTCACTAACATACCATGGCTGCCAGGGCTTCAGTAGCGTGACTCCTGGCTGCCATGGTAACCGAACTGCCCACTGCCACCAATGATGGGGTGGAGAGGGGGACTCTGTGGCCACTGCCACCAATGATTAATACTGGGGAGGGAGGGGGGAATGGGTTTGCGTTACCAGAGGGGGCGGATCAGAGGCTGGGGGGGGGCAGATCAGAGGCTGGGGGGGGCAGATCAGAGGCTGGGGGGGGCAGATCAGAGGCTGGGGGGGGCAGATCAGAGGCTGGGGGGGCAGATCAGAGGCTGGGGGGGCAGATCAGAGGCTGGGGGGGGCAGATCAGAGGCTGGGGGGGGCAGATCAGAGGCTGGGGGGGGGCAGATCAGAGGCTGGGGGGGGGCAGATCAGAGGCTGGGGGAGCAGATCAGAGGCTGGGGGGGCACATGAGAGACTGGGGGGCACATGAGAGGCTGGCGCCATGGTCAGCTCCCTGCTGTTGTGTGCACAAAGAACAGGGCAGCAGGGAGAGTGTAAAGTCCTATTCACCCTAATAGAGCTCTATTAGGGTGAATATGACAAGGGTTCTAGCCCTTAACCACTTCAGCCCCGCTAGGTGAAACCCCCTTCATGACCAGAGCACTTTTTACTAGGGCTGCAGCTAACGATTATTTGAATAATCGATTAGTTGCCGATTAATTTCTACGATTAATCGATTAATCGGGAAAAACGACAAAATTACAAAACAGAGGTTTATATGATCTTACTTGAAAAATTATGTTCAAAGGCCATATTAAAACAAATTGTGGACGACACTTATGGGGGATCTGTGGACGACACTTATGGGGGATCTGTGGACGACACTTATGGGGGATCTGTGGACGACACTTATGGGGGATCTGTGGACGACACTTATGGGGGATCTGTGGACGACACTTATGGGGGATCTGTGGACGACACTTATGGGGGATCTGTGGACGACACTATTATGGGGGATCTGTGGACGACACTATTATGGGGGATCTGTGGACGACACTATTATGGGGGATCTGTGGACGACACTTATGGGGGATCTGTTGACGACACTTATGGGGGATCTGTGGACGACAATTATGGGGGGATCTGTGGACGACATTTATGGGGGGATCTGTGGACGACACTTATGGGGGGATCTGTGGACGACACTTATGGGGGGATCTGTGGACGACACTTATGGGGGGGGATCTGTGGACGACACTTATGGGGGGGGATCTGTGGACGACACTTATGGGGGGGGGATCTGTGGACGACACTTATGGGGGGGATCTGTGGACGACACTTATGGGGGGGATCTGTGGACGACACTTATGGGGGGATCTGTGGACGACACTTATGGGGGATCTGTGGACGACACTTATGGGGGATCTGTGGACGACACTTATGGGGGATCTGTGGACGACACTTATGGGGGGATCTGTGGACGACACTTATGGGGGGATCTGTGGACGACACTTATGGGGGGATCTGTGGACGGCGTTTATGGGGGATCTGTGGACGACACTATTATGGGGGATCTGTGGACGGCGTTTATGGGGGATCTGTGGACGGCGTTTATGGGGGATCTGTGGACGGCGTTTATGGGGGATCTGTGGACGGCGTTTATGGGGGATCTGTGGACGGCGTTTATGGGGGATCTGTGGACGGCGTTTATGGGGGATCTGTGGACGACACTTATGGGGGATCTGTGGACGACACTATTATGGGGGATCTGTGGACGGCGTAGTTATGGAGAGGGGGATATGTGCACTGTTATGGGCATAACAGTGCACAGATCCCTTTCCTCATAACAGTGCACAGACCCCCCTTCCCATAGCAGTGCCATACACAGACCCCCCCTCCTCCCCATAGCAGTGCTATACACAGATCCTCCCCCCTCCCCATAGCAGTGCTATACACAGACCCCCCTTCCCCCTAACAGCCCCGGCGCTTGCATCTTTATTTTACCTTTTTACAATGACGCTCCCGCTCCTGTAACAGCCAGGCAGAGCGGACGGCGGCGTAACGTCACTCAATCACGTGACGCGCCTGCTCCGCCCACTTCATGAATGAAGGAGGCGGAGCAGGCGCGTCACGTGATTGAGTGACGTTACGCCGCCGTCCGCTCTGCCTGGCTGTTACAGGAGCGGGAGCGTCATTGTAAAAAGGTAAAATAAAGATGCAGCGCCCGCCCGCCCGCCCGAATAGCAACGAATCGGCGATTATTCGATAACTGGATTCGTCGACAACGAATCCAGTTATCGAATATAATCGATTACATCGATTAATCGTTGCAGCCCTACTTTTTACACTTCGGCACTACACTACTTTCACCGTTTATCGCTCGGTCATGCAACTTACCATACAAATGAATTTTACCTCCTTTTCTTCTCACTAATAGAGCTTTCATTTGGTGGTATTTCATTGCTGCTGGCATTTTTACTTTTTTTGTTATTAATCAAAATGTAACGATTTTTTTGCAAAAAAATGACATTTTTCACTTTCAGCTGTAAAATTTTGCAAAAAAAACGACATCCATATATAAATTTTTCGCCAAATTTATTGTTCTACATGTCTTTGATAAAAAAAAATGTTTGGGCAAAAAAAAAATGGTTTGGGTAAAAGTTATAGCATTTACAAACTATGGTACAAAAATGTGAATTTCCGCTTTTTGAAACAGCTCTGACTTTCTGAGCACCTGTCATGATTCCTGAGGTTCTACAATGCCCAAACAGTAGAAAAACCCCACAAATGACCCCATTTCGGAAAGTAGACACCCTAAGGTATTCACTGATGGGCATAGTGAGTTCATATAACTTTTTATTTTTTGTCACAAGTTAGCGGAAAATGATGATGATTTTATTTTTTTTATTTTTTCTTACAAAGTCTCATATTCCACTAACTTGCGACAAAAAATAAAAAATTCTAGGAACTCGCCATGCCCCTCACGGAATACCTTGGGGTGTCTTCTTTCCAAAATGGGGTCACTTGTGGCGTAGTTATACTGCCCTGGCAATTTAGGGGCCCAGATGTGTGAGAAGTACTTTGCAATCAAAATCTGTAAAAAATGACCGGTGAAATCCGAAAGGTGCACTTTGGAATATGTGCCCCTTTGCCCACCTTGGCAGCAAAAAAGTGTGACACATCCGGTATCGCCGTACTCAGGAGAAGTTGGGGAATGTGTTTTGGGGTGTCATTTTACATATACCCATGCTGGGTGAGAAAAATATCTTGGTCAAATGCCAACTTTGTATAAAAAAATGGGAAAAGTTGTCTTTTGCCAAGATATTTCTCTCATCCAGCATGGGTATATGTAAAATGACACCCCAAAACACATTCCCCAACTTCTCCTGAGTACGGCGATACCAGATGTGTCACACTTTTTTGCTGCCAAGGTGGGCAAAGGGGCACATATTCCAAAGTGCACCTTTCAGATTTTGCAGGCCATTTTTTACACATTTTGATTGCAAGGTACTTCTCACACATTTGGGCCCCTAAATTGCCAGGGCAGTATAACTACGCCACAAGTGACCCCATTTTGGAAAGAAGACACCCCAAGGTATTCCGTGAGGGGCACTGCGAGTTCCTAGAATTTTTTATTTTTTGTCACAAGTTAGCGGAAAATGATGATTTTTTTTTTTTTTCTCTTTTTTCCTTACAAAGTCTCATATTCCACTAACTTGCGACAAAAAATAAAAAATTCTAGGAACTCGCCATGCCCCTCACGGAATACCTTGGGGTGTCTTCTTTCCAAAATGGGGTCACTTGTGGCGTAGTTATACTGCCCTGGCAATTTAGGGGCCCATATGTGTGAGAAGTACTTTGCAATCAAAATCTGTAAAAAATGACCGGTGAAATCCGAAAGGTGCACTTTGGAATATGTGCCCCTTTGCCCACCTTGGCATCAAAAAAGTGTCACACATCTGGTATCGCCGTACTCAGGAGAAGTTGGGGAATGTGTTTTGGGGTGTCATTTTACATATACCCATGCTGGGTGAGAGAAATATCTTGGCAAAAGACAACTTTTCCCATTTTTTTATACAAAGTTGGCATTTGACCAAGATATTTTTCTCACCCAGCATGGGTATATGTAAAATGACACCCCAAAACACATTCCCCAACTTCTCCTGAGTACGGCGATACCAGATGTGTGACACTTTTTTGCAGCCTAGATGCGCAAAGGGGCCCAAATTCCTTTTAGGAGGGCATTTTTAGACATTTGGATCCCAGACTTCTTCTCACGCTTTAGGGCCCCTAAAAAGCCAGGGCAGTATAAATACCCCACATGTGACCCCACTTTGGAAAGAAGACACCCCAAGGTATCCAATGAGGGGCCTGGCAAGTTCATAGAATTTTTATTTTTTTTGCATAAGTTAGCGGAAATTGATTATTTATTTTTTTTTCTCACAAAGTCTCACTTTCCGCTAACTTAGGACAAAAATTTAAATCTTTCATGGACTCAATATGCCCCTCAGCAAATACCTTGGGGTGTCTTTTTTCCAAAATGGGGTCAGTTGTGGGGTGTTTGTACTGCCCTGGCATTTGAGGGTCTCCGCAATCATTACATGTATGGCCAGCATTAGGAGTTTCTGCTATTCTCCTTATATTGAGCATACAGGTAATGAGATTTTTTTTCCCGTTCAGCCTCTGGGCTGAAAGAAAAAAATGAACGGCACAGATTTCTTCATTCGCATCGATCAAAGTGGATGAAAAAATCTCTGCCAAAAAAAAAAAATGGAGGGGAAAGGCGTCTGCCAGGACATAGGAGCTCCGCCCTACATCCATACCCACTTAGCTCGTATGCCCTGGCAAACCAGATTTCTCCATTCGCATCAATCGATGTGGATGAATAAATCATTGCCGGGATTTATTTTTATTTTTTTTATATATATACATACAAAGTGCTTGCCAAAGCATAGGAACGCCGCCTCCTCCTCAGCTCGTATGCCTCGGCAAACGTATCTGTCACTGCAGAGGAGAAAATCCCGTCTTGCAGCGCCGCATACACCGACTTGCGTGTAATCTGACAGCAGCGCAATGCTTCTGTCAGAATGCACATCGGTGCTGCAGCTGGTCGATCGGTTGGTCCATCTGGAAGGTAAAAAGACAAAAAAAAAAAAAAAAGAAAAAACCAGGCCGCAACGCAATAATTTTATTAACTTTGCAACAGAACATGTAACTTAAACTTTTTGAACTGAACATTAACGTGTTTGCTTACTGGTGTGTTTTTTTTTTTTTTTTTTTGTTTTTTTACCTTTATAGAACAAACCTCTCCTTCCCCATGGGTCAATGTGCAAAGCGCAAATCGCCCAAAGATGTGGCGAAGTGCGTTATGCACTTTGTCCCATGTGAAAGGAGACGTTTGCAGCAGCAGTGAGTGAATGGGCCCTAATAGCCCTGTGTGCCTGTCCTGGTGAGATGATCCCTATGCTAATAGTGTACCTGTGAGTGGTACTTCCGGAAACACTCTCCAAAGCATAGGGCAGGGTGGTCCGGACAGTCAGGACAGAAATAGCGGGTGTCACGCCTTATTCCACTCCTGCTACAGACACGACATCTTTTTCGGGGTGACTGTTGGGTTGAGGTACCAGGAACGACATTGGGGAAATGTCGCTCGTGTAGACGGCTAACTACACTGGTGGTTGGGGCCACGGAACCTCCTGGATACAGGAGGTTCTCGATGATCTCTTCCTGAAATTTGAGGAAGGATCCAGTTCTCCCAGCCTTACTGTAGAGAACAAAACTATTGTACAGAGCCAATTGAATTAAATATACAGACACCTTCTTATACCAGCGTCTGGTGCGTCGGGAAACTAAATACGGAGACAACATCTGGTCATTGAAGTCGACCCCTCCCATGTGGAGGTTATAGTCGTGGACTGACACGGGTTGCTCGCTCAATTAGTATTGTCGTGTCTGCGTGAATGGAGGAGAGCATGTAAACGTCACGCTTGTCTCTCCATTTCACCGCGAGCAGTTCTTCGTTACACAGTGCGGCCCTCTGCCCCCTTGCAAGACGGGTGCTAACGAGCCGTTGGGGGAAGCCCGCGCGACTAGTTCGCGCGGTACCACAGGCGCCAATCCGTTCTAGAAACAAATGCCTAAAGAGGGCCACACTTGTGTAAAAATTGTCCACATAAAGATGGTACCCCTTGCCGAATAAGGGTGACACCAAGTCCCAAACTGTCTTCCCACTGCTCCCCAGGTAGTCAGGGCAACCGACCGGCTCCAGGGTCTGATCTTTTCCCTCATAGACCCGAAATTTGTGGGTATAGCCTGTGGCCCTTTCACAGAGCTTATACAATTTGACCCCATACCGGGCGCGCTTGCTTGGGATGTATTGTTTGAAGCCAAGGCGCCCGGTAAAATGTATCAGGGACTCGTCTATGCAGATGTTTTGCTCTGGGGTATAAATATCTGCAAATTTCTGGTTGAAATGGTCTATGAGGGGCCGAATTTTGTGGAGCCGGTCAAAAGCAGGGTGGCCCCTGGGACGGGAGGCGGTGTTGTCACTAAAGTGCAGGAACCGCAGGATGGCCTCAAAACGTGCCCTGGACATGGCAGCAGAGAACATGGGCATGTGATGAATCGGGTTCGTGGACCAATATGACCGCAATTCATGCTTTTTTGTCAGGCCCATGTTGAGGAGGAGGCCCAGAAAAGTTTTAAGTTCGGAAACTTGGACTGGTTTCCACCGGAAAGGCTGGGCATAAAAGCTTCCCGGGTTAGCGGTGATAAATTGTGTGGCATACCTGTTTGTTTCGGCCACAACTATGTCTAAAAGCTCCGCAGTCAAGAACAGCTCAAAAAATCCCAGGGCTCTACGGGCACGTCTTTGCGGTGGCTGCGACGGGGTCACTACTGCTCGTGCCACCGTACCAGCTTCAACTGCCCTTCTGGTGCTCGCTACTTCACCAGGTTGTACGGCAGTGCTGGTACTAGGTCCAGGGAGGGCTGGGCTGCTGGTGTATGCCTCACCACGTAATCCGACAGCACCAGCCCCACTCTGCTGCTCTTGAAGCGGATCCTGCGCAACCTGCGGTCTAGCGACACGGGGCCGGGTACGCCTGGTGGTATCAGGGACCTCAGCCTCCTCGTCCGAACTTTGGGTCAGAGAGCCACTGCTTTCTACAGGTTCGTATTCTGACCCGCTGGATTCATCAGATGAGGGCTCCCACTCCTCATCCGACTGGGTCAGAAGCCTGTAGGCCGCTTCAGAGGAATACCCCCTGTTAGACATGTGGGCAACTAAATTTAGGGGTATTCCCTGAGACTACCCAAGAAAAAAAAAGCAAGCCTGTCTTACAAAGGGGAGGCTAGCGAAGTACCGGAGGCCGCTGCGGTTGATAAAAAATATCAAAACTGATTTTTTTATCGCCGCAGTGCGTGTAAAGTGAATGTGCAGTGATCAAAAAAAAATTTTTTTTTTGTCACTGCGGTGGGGCGGGTGTGGGCGAACGCACGTGTGGGCGACCGATCAGGCCTGATCGGGCAAACACTGCGTTTTGGGTGGAGGGCGAACTAAAGTGACACTAATACTATTATAGATCTGACCGTGATCAGTTTTGATCACTTCCAGATACTATAAAAGTACAAATGCTGATTAGCGATACGCTAATCAGCGAATAACGGACTGCGGTGCGGTGGGCTGGGCGCTAACTGATCCCTAACTACCTAACCAAGGGACCTAAACTATACCTAAAACCTAACGGTCAATAACAGTGAAAAAAAAAAGTGACAGTTTGCACTGATCACTTTTTTCTTTTCACTTGTGATTGACAGGGGTGATCAAAGGGGTGATCAAAGGGTTAATTGGGGTTCAGGGGGGTGATCAGGGGCTATAGTGTAGTGTTTGGTGTACTCACTGTGAAGCCTGCTCCTCTGTGAAGCCTGCTCCAACCGACGAAAAGAACCAGCAGAGGAGCAGGCAGCCATATAACAGATCATATTTACAAATATGATCTGCTATCTGGCACTTTGATTGGCTTTTTTAAAAATCAGCAACCTGCCAGCCACGATCATTGGCTGGCAGGTTGCTGACGAAATACTTCTCGATTAAATGCCGGCGCGAACTGCGCACGCGCGGGCGCATACTCGCGTCATCTCGCGAGATGACGCGTATATGCGTGACTGTGCGCAGCGCTGCCACCTCCGGAACGCACATGTGCGTTAGGCGGTCCGGAGGTGGTTAAGGAGGCTAATGGTTATTAAATAAATAGTAAAAAAAAAAAAGTTTAAACACCCCCCCCCCCCCCCCCAATATAGAAAACAATATATCGCATATCGCACATGCTTAAAATTATATCGCAATATAGATTTTAGGCCATATCGGCCACCCCTGCTCTATACTATGTTCTGATCTCCCATGGCCAACCTCTGCCTAATTACTGGACTTGACCCTTCTCTGCCTGACCTGACCTCCGCCTGACTTTCTTGTTGACCCTGTGCTGCCCATCCTGACCTTTGGCCTGATTGCTGAATTTTACTTACTCTGCTTGACCTGACCTTGGCTTGTTTCTTGGCTATGGTTTTGCCTTATCCCTCAGTGCTCCACACTGCTGTCTCTTAACCCCCATGGGTCAGCAGTCACTTGAAAAGAGACTACTCCAACAGGTAGCGGCCTGGTGATTCCCCTGCAGTGGAGTCCAGAACCCTCTATAGGGTTTAAAGGGTGAACGCTGGGGGAGCACGCAGATAAAGCTCTTAGTAGCTCCAAGGCAATTCTGTTCAGTGGCACAGGGGATGGACATTTTTTGTTATAATTGACCAACACAGATGCCTTCAGCTGCCAAGTGCACATGTAACAGGTCAGCCAGTTTCATATGTACAAATCTGCTGACAGATGCCATTTAATGCGTTGAGCTAAGATAGACAAAGTGTAAACTGCTGGTGGTGGTCAGTCAATGATCACATAACCAGGGTGGTGCTCATTTTATTTTGAGTTCTGCAGTAGGGCATCTCCTCTTGCTGCGATACAGACTGCTTAGGCTAGTTTCACACTAGCGTTCGGCTGTCCGCTCGTGAGCTCCGTTTGAAGGGGCTCACAAGCGGACCCGAACGCTTCCGTCCAGCCCTAATGCATTCTGAGTGGATGCGGATCCGCTCAGACTGCATCAGTCTGGCAGCGTTCAGCCTCCGCTCCGCTCAGCAGGCGGACACCTGAACGCTGCTTGCAGCGTTCGGGTGTCCGCCTGGCCGTGCGGAGGCGTGCGGATCCGTCCAGACTTACAATGTAAGTCAATGGGGACGGATCCGTTTGAAGATGCCACAATATGGCTCAATCTTCAAGCGGATCCGTTCCCCATTGACTTTCAATGTAAAAGTCTGGACGGATCCGCTCAGGCTAATTTCACACTTAGCTTTTTTTTGCAAATATAATGCAGACGGATCCGTTCTGAACGGAGCCTCCGTCTGCATTATTATGATCGGATCAGTTCAGAACGGATCCGATCGAACGCTAGTGTGAAAGTAGCCTTACCCTGGCATGGTGACGGTCATACAGATGCTGGATATGCTCCTGTGGTATGTCATTCCAAGCTATTTCAGCTTGGACCCGTAGTTCAGTTAAGGTGGTTGTTGACTGCTGTACATGAGACATAAATCACCCCATCCAGTCCCAAACATTCTCAATGGGAGAAAGATCTGACAATCGAG